>NW_023339696.1:2080590-2086096 GCF_004916995.1 Morone saxatilis
AATTTGCTAATTCCCCACTCAGTGGTATGAAAAAACAGATAGATAATAGAAAACCGCTTCGTGGCGCAGTGGCGCAGTGTTCCCCATGTGTCATGAAAAAGTGCCGCCCTGGGCGGCTGCCCGCTTCGCCCATGCCCAAAACCGCTACTGCTGGCTGACATAGCCAGCGCGTCCCACAGTTGCCTTTATACTATTTGTGCACGCTAAGGTAATATTGTAATTAAATTAGGACATGGTAACATTCCTGAGGGTCTCAGCAAGCTTTGTGGAGCATTTTTAAAGCGGAGTTGACAAATGGCATACTGAAATAGTAGGCATGCAGACATTATAGAGTGGATTATAATTAAAAAGGCAATATCATCTGACACACAAAGTCTTACTCCATACAGTCAGTGTAGAAATCTGTGTGTGTGTTTGAGAGGGCATTTAAGTCTACATCCTCATGACTTCAGGTTGTATCCATTTGCTCATTTGCTAGTACAGAAAATACCAGCTGTGCCCTGTGGAACTATCCAGTCATTTATATGAGACATTGTTATGCTTGTTCATTTCTCATGCAATGATTATTTCTGTTCCATTACACTTCTCAATATGAATTTTTTAATCATCATCATCAATTGATGATTGTTGTTTACGTGTACAAAAAAAAACATGTAAATTGATGACTGTGAATTTAATATGACTAAAAAAAATAACTGAACCGAAAGGACAGTTACATGGATTAATTTCTTATATCCTCTGTCGTTTATCTTATAATATCTTAGCAATACTTTCTCTTCTTTCTGAATTAGTGTGTCCCCTGACCTCATTGAGATCACTGAGGTCTACTGACCTTCTGGCTGTCCTAAAATCTAGGCTTAAAACCAGTTGATAGCTTTAAAGCCACAGTAGGTCATTTTTGTAAAAATAACTTTTTGTCAAATTGCTAAAACAATCCCTATATCCTGACAGTAGTACACAAAACATCTATGGAAAGAATCAGGTTCCTCTGGCTCTTAGTGCTCCTAATGGTATTTGGCAAGAATCCACCCGGCCTGAACGAAAACAACCAATCAGAGCCAGGCTCCAGAAGCGTTCTGTGTTTGATGCCCTTTGACATACAAATCAACAATTTCTTGGCTGTGATTGGTTGCTAATGCCCAAGTGTAAATGCAACAGCGTTGAGCTATAAACAGAGTTAAAACAGGAAATAATGATGTGAAAAAGAACAAAATGTTATTGTTCTTCTTAATGTTATTCTGTTATTCTGTAGTAAATGTGGAGGTTGATTGACTGTAACTTAACAACAATAATTAGAAAAGGAGTTATGTCAGGGAATAAAAACTGTCTCTGTTGAAAAAAATATTTTTTCAAATAAAATTATTAAAATGAAATATTTTTAGATTTAATATTTTGTACATTTAGAGAATTATTGAGTAGAGGAGAACGTGTTTGTGTGGATAGGAGCTCTGACAAGCTCTATAGGCTTGGTTAATGGTGTGTGTGTGTGTGTGGTGTGTGTTGTAGCAAAATAAAAGATGTGCCCAAAGAAGAGGTGAACAGAAAAAGCAAAGCATACAAAAAAGGGAGCGTGTCCTAAGTTGAACGAATGGATCAAAGGCAGCTCTTGGCCTGCAGCCATGCAGTTGCAGTGTTCTGCTTCATCCCATAATATACTCGTATTTGCCTCTATGTTCATTCTCTCTCTTCCTTTCTCTCACATACACACAGACCTCCCTTGCATTTCACCATGCACCACTGCAACAGCAATCTCTCACACCCATAGACAAAAACACATACATACTGTATCTATCTAGTCATCTAAATAGCTAGCTGTTAGCTGAGGCTATGCTAATATTTTAGTTTGTTGTTTGCAAATATAAGAGGATCATATTTTCTCCTTAATTAACCAAAATGATACAATTTTCTCACAGCAGAGGGTGTGGTGTTGCAAATCCTGCAGCATTCTGTAATCTTGGAGTGCATGTTCCACCACCTGCCTTCTCAGAGCCAGTCCGTTTTCATTCCCAGGGCGTCAAATACAGACATTATGCATTGTGACATATACATTATGTCACAACGTTTGGCATCTCCATATAGTTTAAGGAAAAGACATCAGATATAGCACAAGGTACCCTTTAGTGTCCCCCTCCCCACCTCTGGTTGTCTTTCTTTATTAAATCCTATCAATCCAATCAATAAAAAATGATCTACAATGGTGGTTATTCTCAGATTTATTAATGCTCCGTCAACCTTTTTTAATGAAAAGGTTCATGAAACTGACACTGACGAGTGCATCGACTTTATGAACATATTTTAGTAAAAGGCACCAGATATAACTAAATGGCCAAGTTGTCTCACTCTAGTTTTTGTATAATGGCTACTCAAGTATTCCACAGAACAGACCCATGACCCATTCTGAGCGGCCACAGTCAGGTGGCCCTCCTAGCATTTGCCCAGTTTCCAAATAGCCAAAGTGTCACTGGGTGACTTAGTATAAAGAGCGAGAAAGTCCTCATCTGGAGGTGGTGGGGTAGATGGATGGCATAAACAACACTTTTTTTTTTAAATAACTTTTGGTTTCACATGGGACACAAAACCCAGTCTCCAGTCTTAAAGTCCAGTGTTTATGTTTCATAACGTTATAAGGTTCTTGATGTTTTCCTCAACCTAACCAAATAGTTTTGTTGGCTTAACCTGACCAAACTGTGACAGTTTCACAACGTTAACCATGTGTTAAAAAGGTGTCTCATACATACGCTGAAGAGTACCTTGTGCTTCTGTATAAGACCCAGAGGGGCATGACAAAACGGTGTAGACCAGGGATGAGAATCTGTAGTCAAGAGTTCTATAATATTTTGGCACTTAATTTGGTGAAGGCACACTCATATTAACCTCTCTGAAATAACACAAACCTTTTAAGTTGCAGTTTTAGTTGGCAAATTAAATTTTGCCAGGTAAAAAGACGGCTGCTGCTGACACATTTTTATTATCAAAATCATGATTTAAAAGAGTGCAAATTTCCATTGCTTAGGTGAGATGTTTTTTTTCTTGTGTTAAGGTTCTGGCAACAATTACATGTACTCCAGTTCCAAATATGTAGAGAACCTATAGAAAATATGAATAGTCTTTAGTTTTAACTACATTAACAAAACACAGCAGGGGTCACAACCTTACTAATTACACACAATACAAAAAAAAAAAAAGAGTGATTTTTAATGATAATTTACATAATCAATTTACAAGCTGCAAGAGTTTAAGAGTCTATTTATGTGTATTTCTATGGGAATTAGCCTAACCTGAAAATTGTTGGGTTAATAATAGGCTCTATGGCTGCTGCTGTCTGTGCTATTTATGCCGTTGAAAATAATCACTTTCACAAAGACACACTACTCTTTTTGTTGTTCAAAAACAGTGTGAAAAGTCTGTCTCTTGATAAACGATCTATAGCTGATCTCATCTCAACAATTTGAGCTCCGTCATTGTCAAGCATAAGAGCTTGCAGATAGTAAACAGTGGTTTGGAATTTCCCAATTGAATGTGTAGAGTGGCAAACTCGATTTTACACATAAAGGTCAGTTTACTCATCATGGTGCGTCCTCGTCAGCCTGTGAAAACACTTGTACAGTGTCTACTGGGGCTCTGGGGGTGCTTTGTTCAGACTGAGAAAGTAACACCTGATGATGTCAAAGTGATGGTGTCATCAGGAAAACTGAAACTGAAGTTTCGTCTGGAATTGCACTACCTTATTAATAACGTGTTCTTCTTTCTGTTATTTTAGTAGTTTAACTTAACAATGTATGAGAGAGTTAACAATGCTCATCTTTATGATCATCAGTTGCAAACGGATAAGGTTACGTTCAGTTCACCAAAAACATGAACACAGCACTATTTCAGCACTATAATGCATACACTGGTTTATGAGGTACCAAATAAAATTTACAGAATAAATAAATAAATAAGAGGTAATTCTACACCTACAAATACTCTAGTCAGCCGTTAAATGCCATAGGAAGAAGAATATATCGAAGACTGCACAAGACGGTTTTACTGTGGTATGGAGTTGGTATCAACAATCGTGGAATTTCACTGGTATTGGTATCCACTACTAAATTTCTGGTATCATTCCTGGACTATATTTTTAACAGGTAATTAGGGATTGTATCAGATCACATTACATAAATAACCCTCAATTTCAGTTCAGTATGCTTCAGTGGCATGAATGTTGGAAATAATTAATAAAATAAATATTAAATTAATAAAAAGGTAAAAAGAAAAATACAATTCATAAAGAATACTGTTCATTTAGTCAAATAAAATAAATAAAAAGAATAACACATGTGCGTTTTCCATATATATATATATATATATATAAATATAAATTTGTCATATTCAGTAATTGTGTTTTTATTAACTGTATAAGCACATATTGTGCAGCTATGTTTGTTATATGTTCTTCTCCTAATATAATATTTTGTGTTCCACGGTCACTGGACTCTTTAAAGTTAGGAATTAGAAAATCAAATTTATTTAAGTTTTCCAATCTGATATGATGATACCTGATATTTTTCACTTTTAAGAGGAAGTGCATCTCTATCTCCACCTCACCTGTTGTGCAGTGGTCACAAGCTCTTTTCTTTGTTGGTAGCCAGGACTTCCTGTGTCGTCCTTTCCCTGTGGTGAGACTGTAATCACTGAGGATCTGTCTCTTCTTTGTATCTCTGACAGTAAAAAAAAAAAAACTCTGTCAATTTATATTAATGGTTTAGAGCCAGATAGAAATTACATTTGTTTTGGTTTGATTATTCAATGTTCCAGATCAGATCTTTTGTTAATTTTATAATTTACATCACTCTGATTAGTGTTTGGAAAGCAGTGCTGGTCTGAGGTTGAATATTACAGTAAGAGTAAAGTTTAAAGGGGGAAATTTGTTGTTTGGATCCTGGACGAGCCCTCATTTGTCACAAACTGGCTCTGTGAATGTGACAAGCAGCAAACAAGAACAATTTATCAAACTAAGTTTAACACAAATCATAAGACAAGACAAAAGACAAGTGCAAGTGTCCAGGTGAGGTTAATCAGCTGACGACTATGATCAATGGGTAATGGCCTAATTACATTCTTCATTCAGTGCCATTCTTACATTTTTCCATGAGTTGAGAAATATATCTTTTGGCTATGGAAGCCCATTTCCGCCAATGTGACTTAGTACTTATAATGACTTAGTATGATCATTATCTTATCATGCTAAGTCAGAATATTGAGAATTTTTCTCAACATTTTTAGAAAGTTTCTTATTAAAATGACTTACAGAATTCTTTCCCGTCACATTGGCGTAAATGGACTTCCATAGTTATCAGTACGGATAATGCCACTTTTCTTTCTTTGCAGCTACCTAAGAACACTTCTGTTTGATTCTGTTTGCAACATTTTATGTGATCTTTTCATGTAGAAACAAGATCTCATCAGTACAAAAAACGACTGAGTCTGTCTATTCATCACTGATTATTATTTATTTATTTATAGT
>NW_023339696.1:2086196-2091800 GCF_004916995.1 Morone saxatilis
GGACTCCAACGTAAGACAGGACTGAATCTGATTAATTGGATGATTAATAATCGATTTGAGTCATTAATGAATGATAATGTTTGGCCAGATCTCACGTGAATCTGGAGTCATAAATATGGATAGAATATATTTAAATCTCATCAACAAGCGTCTCCGTTCATGCTAAATGCTTGATTGAGGATTATTTATTTTCACATTAGAAGGGTAGGTTACAAGATGAAGAAGTCAACAGAGAAACGATCGAACCCGTGATTGTGGTTTGTTGTTGTGTGTATTTATTTATGTATTTAATTCTGACGGAGTCTGAAAAGTCATCGTATAACAAATAACAACACTGTCAGCTCCTGCTGTAAGGTACAGAGGAGGAGAGAGGAGGAAGGAAAAGCGAGGAGAGAGGAAGAGAGGAAGAGAGGAAGAGAGGAAGGAGAGAGGAAGAGGAGGAGGAGAGGAGGAGAGAGGAAGAGAAGGAGAAGAGAGGAGGAGTGCACCTGAAGGAGGAAGAGAGGAGGAGGAGAAGAGAGGAGGAGGAGAGAGAAGGAGAAGAGAGGAGAAGAGAGGAGGAGGGTGCACTGAAGGAGGAGAGAGGAGGAGGAGAGAGAGGAGGAGAGAGGAGGAGGAGAGAGGAGGAGGAGAAGAGAGGAGAAGAGAGGAGGAGGTGCACTGAAGGAGGAGAGAGGAAGAGAGGAGGAGGAGGAGAGAGAGGAGAGGAAGAGTGAGGAGGAGAGAGGAAGAGAGAGGAGGAGGAGAGAGGAGGAGGAGAGAGGAAGAGAGGAGGAGGAGGAGGTGCTCTGGAGGAAGAGACAGGGGTTGTGTGTTGGATGGAGACAGACTCCCAGATCCTAAAATCTCCTCATGAGGAGGTGCTAACGGTGGAGGTCACAACTCCCCAAAGCTTAAAACTTGATTTATTTATTTCTTTCTTTATTTATTTCTTTCCTTCCCGTCTCCTCGTCTTCCCTCGCAGCAAAGCCTACTGAGGCAGCAGGAGCGCGTGGAGGAGCGAGTGCAGGAGATCGAGGAGCAGCTCTGCAAACTCGACTCCGACAAGTGTGTGGTGGAGGTACGTGTCCGCCGTCCTAACGACATTCCCACAGAAAGGACGTTTGTCCGAAGCGCTCTGACGTCTGTCTGCTCCACAGGACAGAGTCTGCGAGCTGAAGGAGGAGGTGCGTCTGCAGTACCAGCGGATGCACCAGCTCCTGGAGGAGGATCTCGGTCGGACGCTGGAGGCTCTGGACCGGGCTCAGGCTCGGTTCTGCCAGGAGAACGCGGCCCAGGTTTTGGCTCTGGGGGAGCAGCGGCACGAGGCCCAGAAGCTGCTGAGCTCCATCCACACGGCCTTCAGTAAAGCCGAGGAGCTGAGCTTCATGAAGAACACCAAGCCCGTTAAAATCCTCACAGACAGGTGACACACAGTCCGGTTTACACTTTCTCTTTCTGTTCCCGCCCTCCCGTGGGTCTGTGTTTATCTGGGATGTGTGTCGGTTGCAGGTCTCAGGCGTGTGTGGGCAGCAGTCTGCCTCCGTATAAAGTCGGGAACCTCAACTCCAAACTGTTCCTGTCGGAAATCTCCAAGAGAGAAAAGAGTCTGAAGAGAACGCTGGAAGGTAAAGAGACGAACTGTCAGTGAACAGGACAACACCAACAGGAGGTTATTTTAATAACACTGATCTAACATTTATCTACCTCTCTCTCTCTCTCTCTGCTCATCTGCTGCTCTCGCTACCTCTGCCGTTCAGAACAGGGTTGTATATTGTCGGGGTTGAGGGGTTTGTGCTGTCAGATAGAGGAGGGAACATGCAGCATCCTGGAGGAACATGCGTGGCGTTACCCAACGTGGATGCCTGTCCTCAGCTGTCCTGCGCCGCCCTCACCTTCATGTATTTACAGCAGGTGAGTGAGTGTGTGTGTGTGTGTGCGCGCGCGCGCGCGTGTGTACATGCATTGACATGTTGTGTACATGCCATTATCTGCTGCTGCTAGACATGGGAAGTGGAGTGGAACAGAATAACTGCGTGCTACTTATAGGGTGGAATAAGAGAAACAGAGAGTGTGTGGATGTGTGGCGTCCGTAAATGCGTAGTGTCAGTTTGTGCCAGTTTGGGAAGCGTCGGTCCTCCTCGTCCTGCTGTGATGCTGAAGTGTACAGCTGATACCGGGGCTCTCTCCTCCAGCTCTCTGAAGATTAAGCAGGTGGAAGGTTCAGTGATGTTGACATCTGTTAGTTGGAGAGGCCGTGGATCAGGACCATCCTGCTCTGTATTCTAGTGTGTTTACATCCCATGACAAACGCAACGTTCAATAGCGTGTTAAGAGAGATTTTTTTCAGAAAAGTTTGGAAATTTTTAAAATTGATTTGTTTTTCTCACCCTATCAACATTTTTAACATCAACCTGATTACTGTAAAATGTAATAACTTGGGTTTAGTTGTTGTCCAATCAATTTGGGAGTGTCCATAGGTTCCAGTCCAGTGGTCAGAGTTATGTCACTGGGTGGTGTTAGGCCATTCGGCTATAATGTTAGAACTAGGCCTACCTAATATTTGGGTTAGGGTTTAAGTATCTTTAATGTTCACAAATGACACATATAACATGAATATTGATATAATGTATTTTTTCCATTTATTTATTTTTATTTTATTATTGCTTACTTCAGTCCAGTATATTACTATATACTGTATTATTATTATTATTATATATCACTGTTCCACTCTACTCAGGATTATAAGCAAACTGTACTAGTATTACACATAAAACCATTTAGCCTTTGTGAGGCAGCCATCTTGAATTTGGTATACAATGGATGTCCACTTCCTGATTGGTGTTGCTAACTCACTCGAGGGCAGCTTAGAAGAAGAATCTGGCAATATGATATGTATCACAATGAAGGGGTTACGATTCAATATATTGCGATATAAGCAAGGCAATATACTGCGATTCTGTTTTTTAAATCTTTAGGGAAACTGTCATAGTATAAAGAACACACCATCGAATGCATGACTTAAAAATTGTTACTTATTTTATGCAACCAGTGTTTTATATATAAAAATCAGATAAAGATACAGAATCAAAACCATATCACAAAACAAAATATCGCAATACACTATTTTTGTGCCAGAATGTATAAAAATAGGTTTGTCAAGTAATTACTAATGTTATTGATTTTGTAGTGGTCCCAGAAACGAATATATCAAATGATACAAACAGCCTCATAGGGTTGAATGATTTTAATTTAATGTTGCCATTAATAAACTAACATACGGCCCCCAGTCTGCAATTTTATACATATAATTGCACTTTTTTGTTGTAAGCATTAATTTCCTGTCAGATTAGACAACATAAGCATTATTGTAGGAGCATTATAGTGGAAAATATAAATATTAATAATAATTGTTTTCTTACATGTTGTGAACTAGTGCTACACTATTGAGGATTCATTCTGCTCTGTCAGAGAAGAGAATGAATGTTCTTATCATTCACAATTCTTTACATTTTGTTTACTGACCCTCTTCTGTGTAAATAAGGTTTGTGTTAATGAGTTTACAAGCAACAGACTCTGATTAAAGAAGAATGGAAACATGATCATGTTTGCAGCAGCAATGTTTACATCCTTCAGGCGGCTGCTGCTGCTGTACACTGGCCTCATGTTTCTTGATCATTACACAACCCACAGATCAATCATGAGCTGTGATGAGTCCCAGTAGATGGCGCTACTCTGTTACACATCCATCACTGTGTGTTCCATATGGTATCAGACTTTTAGTAGGGACTCACAAAATTAGCTTATTTACACCTGCAGCCAGTACAGTAACCCAAAGTGTGTAGTAATTTGACATATTTATACATTTATTTATTTGTCCTGAAATGTGGAAAAAATGATGTGGTGTAAATTAAAATTATAAAGAAGCCAATTTAAAAAAATATAGAAAATCATATTTAATACTTTAATATTTATCTTTCACTCAAACATTTAAATTTAAATTAAATAATGATAATAACAATTGTAAAATTGTAGTCAAAGCTGGTTTAAAGATAAACGAGAAGACAACACATTTAAAAAAGAAAATCATTAATAATAAATCTGAGAACAAATAAATAATATTTGGACCAGTCTGTCAGAGGGAGCAGTAGATATAGAAATGTCATCATGTAGTTGTGCATGTGACAATAAAGAGCTTGAGCTAGGGGGTCTTCAGTGTAGGATGAGTTCCAGAGAGAGGAAGCGGCTGCTGGGAAGGCCCAGGTTTGGCACTGGATGTGTACGAGGCTGTCATCGTGAAAACTAAGGTGGGGGAGCAGACTAGTGGAGAAGATCAGAGAGGTAGGGAGAAGCTAAGTTAGTCAAAGCCAGTGAGGAAGATTTTATACTTAATACTAAATTTGCTGGTGCAGTAATCGAACCTGGATGTGATAAAAGAAAATGTATGTAGCAGGAAGCAACAATTTGGGTGTGAGGCTGTTTTGGTGATCTGATACAACAACACTGTAATGACTTTTTTTACTGTAATTAATATAAATTAAGAGACAAAATAACTACAAAGGCCATCAGAATTACGAACAATTCCTGAGCAATATTCAAGTTTTCAAATTGTTTTTAGGGCAATTTCTTTTTAACTGGTCTTGACTTTATGGTCCTGATATTTAGGAAATATAAAAATGAACTTCACAAAAAGAAATAACCCCAAATTGAAGAGGTTGGCAGACTTTCTGATGTCAGTAAACTGGGAACTAAATGTTCTGAGTGCTGAGTGGTAGAGGCAGTTTGGGTCACATTCTGAACACACTCGCCTCCGTTTGAGGCTGCGTTCTTGCACAACAGTGCAGCAGTGGTTTCAGTGGGGTAAAGTACTTGCATGCGGTTATGATGGGTTCTAGTGCATGATGTAACTAGTCATAAAAAAAATAGTTATTAGGTGTATATATATATATTTTACAAACAATGTGAATTTTACAGTCGGGTTACTGACATATATCGTTTTGTCTCATGACATGTTCAAATAGAAACTTGACATTGGACAACATAAACACACATTATCTAGCATTCATTCTTGTGTATCTGTGTATGACAAACAACAAAAATACCAAATAAAATGAATTCAGAAATTGAGAAAATGAGAAATTGGGTTGTGACAAATAAACTGGCCCCAACATAAACAACATGATTAAAATCATAATAAAAATAAATCATATTATTTTTAGTAATTATTGTGTACTTAATTAATTAATTTTAACCTACCCTTTTATATACAGTTAAAATAAAAACACAATTCTATAAAAAAAAAAAAATGTTGGCATAAAATAATGGTAAAGTGTCGTGACATGATGAATTCACATGTTTTTAGCGAATTGGCAAAAGTGATATTTATACATTACAAATGTATATAGAAAAAAAGTCAGGTGCATCAAAGAAAGGTGCAACTTGAAAACATATGGATTTTTTTCAGCTTATACGATAATAATTACCTACTTCTCATGGCCAAGAAAACCAATAATTTCCCATTTTTGTATTTTTAAGGTCCAGTGTGTAACATTTAGTAAGATATATTTGTCAGAAATGAAATATAATATTCATTGGTATATTAGTGTCATTAGTGTATAATCACCT
>NW_023339696.1:2091825-2092614 GCF_004916995.1 Morone saxatilis
ATAGACAGGAATATCTGTGAATCGGTTGTCCTGGCTTATCCTCAGTGCTCCTGGAATGGCATTTCCGGCTTAGGACGACCATCTCAACAATTATGCTGAAGGTTATTTAGAAGGAATTGCCAGCTTTCACCTGGCAGTAACCCCTCAATGCTATAGAACAGAATATTTCAAAGGTAGTCGTGGGAGGAAACACGGGCCAACACTAAAAAATTAATCAGAATTAACCAGGGCCGACATATGTGTGAAACGCGTTCATGTCTGGGCTACTGTAGAATCATGGGTGATTCAACATTTGACCCCGGCCATGGAAGGGGACCCAGCTCCCCTCCCTGATAGATGAAACCGTTTCTCCATTCCCCTAAAGGTAACAAAAACACCCCATGATTCCTATATCCTACCTTAGAATGAGACGTTTCATCTACAGAGGGAGCGGGTCCCCTTCCATGGGGTCAAAATGTTGAATCACCATGATTCTACAGTAGCCCAGAATGAAGGCGTTTCACACAATATTCGGCTGTTAATTCTGATTAATTTTTTAGTGTTGGAATGTTTACTCACAAACACTACTTGAAATATCTGTTGTCTTTTTATTTTAGCTATATTGTAATTCTGCAGTAGTAAAGCTGCAATTCTCTAAAAATAACTTTTTGTCATATTTTGTTAGATTGGTTGTTTTCGTTCAAGCGCGGTGGATTCTTGCAAATGCCATCAGGAGCACTAGGAGGAGCCAGAGGAACCAGATTTTTTCACAGATTATCTGTCTCATCTACTACTGCCAGGACACAGTTC
>NW_023339696.1:2092714-2105939 GCF_004916995.1 Morone saxatilis
TGCTCCTGGGTTCAGTCAACTAGCGTTGACAAAAAGCTTTGAGTGATTGGTCTTGCACAGCAAGTCCATATTTTATATGCGTTTTTTATCCATCATCTGATAAAAATCGTTAAGCATAGAGACTTGCACACTGAGTCAGATGTGTTGTATTGTTCTATTTGTTGCAAAATATGAATTGAGACAGAGTCATAAAGCAATAAGGATGATTTTGTGGTCCTTTCATGTAGAAAAAGACAATATTGGGTACAAGGTGTCAAGAGGGTAAATGGTAATTAGTAAATGGACTCTACTTATATAGCGCCTTTCTATAGTCTTTCAACCACTCAATGCGCTGTACACTACATGCCACACTCAACCCATAGAAACACATTCATACACTGATGGCCGTGGCTGCCATGCAAGGTGCCAACTGCTAACCAGAATAGAAACTAATCATTCATACACACTCATACACCGATGCACAGCATCTGGAGCAACAAAAAGGGTCCAGGGAGGATCCAGGCTGTCAAATACAAAGTCTTTGCCAACCCAACTATTAAATGTCATTCAGAGCACTAAGATGAGCCTGATTTTTTCACAGATTGTCTGTCTAATGTACTGCTATCAGGATATAGTAAAAGCTTCAACAAATATAACTAAAATATTTTTATAAAAATGATCTACTACAGCTTTAATGAACACAAAGAAACAACATGGGAAACAGAATAGACAGCTCCTCTGTCAACTCATATCGGCAACCCTAGAGTAATCTCTGAAAAGAAATATTTATTCAAACATCATACACATGAAAACATAATAAAATATGTGCTTTTTTCCATCTGGAAGTACTGTCGGTTTTCACCTGTCCCTCTTCATCTCAGCTGCTGAAACTCTGATCACTCCTTGTCACATCCAGGAATGACCTCTGCCGTCGTCTTTAATAAACTTCAGCAATTTGCTACTTGACTCTTAGAACTTACTCCTGTACCCAAGACCACGTCCCACAAGGGATTCAGTTCAAAGTCTTTCTCATGGCATACGAACGTCTCCATAACCAGGCCCCCTCCTACCTCCCCATCCCCTACCTGGCAATTTCGAACGCCACACTCTCTTTTAAAGCCTCTCAGAACCAGGCCAGGGCTGACAGGGCCTTCTTTTGTCCCCTATTTCTGGAATTCTCTCCCAAGACTCTTTCTCCATATTGCAAATGTCAATAGTCACCTTATGGAAAGTAATTTTATTCCCAGCCACTCATTATGAATGAAACATTCTATTAAATTAATTGTTCTAATTGTGTGTTTTACTGTATAATGTGTGTATTTATGTATAATACATTGTTGTTAATGCACATAGTTTTGTACTATGTGTGTGCATTTGCCATTTGCGTATGAGGTGTTCCACTTTAAGGACAGCTGCGAGCGGCTGTAAAAATGGAAATGATCCAGTAACCCAGATTGATTCCTAAAGGGCAGCAGAGCACCCTGGGTAATTTAAGTTTAGCCTTTCTGACCGACATATTACCGACAATGCCACACATATTGTGCTGACACCAAACCAGGGAAAAATGCCAACACATATGGGATGTAGGAAATAGGAGAAATATGACAAATAAGGATGTATGAGTAATGGCTGTGGTTTTCATTAAAGCTGCAGTAGGTAACTTTTATAAAAAATAATCACATCATTATTGCTGAAATTTTCACTGTGTTCTGACAGTAGTACGAGACAGATAATCTGTGGAAGAGTCTGGTCCCTCTGGCTCCTCCTAGTGCTCCTAATGGTATTTGCAAGAATCCACTGGGCCTGAACGAAAACATCATCAATCAGAGCCGAGAAAGATAGAAAGATGTTTTGGCTTGAAGCTTGAAGATAGTTGATTGTTGAGTCTCATTCCCAGGATTCCAAAGTGTCTGTATTTGATGCCCTGAGACTCAACAATCAATCTTTCTCACTAGGAAGAGCCTGATTTTTTCACAGATTATCTGTCTTATGTACTTCTGTCAGGATATAGTGAAAGTTTCAGCAAATATGACGAAAAGTTACTTTTATAAAAGTTACCTACTGCAGCTTTAATTATTGGAATAAAGCATACATAATACACATAATATAAAATTTCACATTATTGACCAATTCCTGTTTTATTATTTACGGCGATTCAGTCTGCCCAACCTTTATCACATATATGGGCAGCATGACAACACTTAAACACACTATATATACACTGTATATATACACATATAGGAGCTACCTCAATGATTTAATTGTCCAATTTGAGGATACAGTGATTAATTTGACAGGTGATCGCCTTGAACCACTCCAAGCATGTGTAACCGGTCAGACAATAACACAAATAATAACATGAAACATATAATTAATTAATATAATATTAATATTAATATAACACATTTGTGCTTTAGATAATATTTCACACTTGGTGAATTCAAATCAAAGCAGTGTGATTTTTGGACATTTCAGTGCTAGGTCTTACATTTATTTATATTTCATTCTAAATTCGTCTGAAATAAATATTAGATTCAACAGTATTATGTGCAGACAGACAGAGCATTATGGTGCCACTAAAAGCTATAAAATTTAAAAAGCTGAATGCTTACAAAATACATTTTATAAGCTGCTTCCACCTTGGAATGAATTCAACTTTTAGCAGTGTTTACAGTCACAATACATGGAGTTGGTGAGCATGTTGTGCGTTTTTATGGCCCAGTTTTGGAACACATGAACATCGTGGGCCTTCTGCTGCCACGTCTGGAAACAGAGAGAGAGAGAGAGAGAGAGAAAGAGAGGGGGGAAACGTAAGGGAGCGACAAAAGAAAAGTGTGACCGAGCAGAAGCCTGGCGCGCTGAGGAATATTTTAACGGCGCTCTGGGATGAAAGAGCTAAATGACGAGCAGAGAAAATGGCTTCTGCAATCTGACAATTTGTCATTAAGCAACTTTCCTCCATTAGTCTCATTCCTTTATCCTGCTCTTTCATCCCTCACTACACGCTGTGAGAGTGTGTGTGTGTGTGTGTGAGAAAGAGCTTGTGTTTTCAGATTGCACTGTTTGAGTATTCCAGATTCTGCTAATGTGTTGCCATGTTATGCCAAAGCATAGTGTGTGTGTGTGTGTGTGTGTGTGCGTGTGTGCGTGTGTGTGCGTGTCTTGCCTACATAGGGTGTCTGGGTCTTTGAAGCTATATATAGTCGAGACATGTAAGACATTTTGAATACATCTGAAGGCATTTGGGGATTCTGTATGTGTGTGAGTGTGTGTGTGTATTTTCACCAAACATTAATTATTTTCCGATGTACATTTTGTTTCACCCTTCAGTGATTCCTCGATTTATTTGAACACATGCGTTGCATGTTTTTGTTCTCTCAAAGAGCTCAATAGTCTATCAGAGAAATGTGTGAAAAAAGTGGATTCATTAGACACACAGTCGATGCAGTCGATCTTTAATGATGTACACATTATGCCCCCCCACCCCCCAAAGCACATGTGCTTGTGTGTATAAATGTTATCAGGGGAGAATCAATTCCGACCAAAGAAAACACTCCATGAGAAGAACTGGGACTACTCTAAACTATCAGTGATGGAGTCAGAAGAGTAACTGCTCTGTTATTGTTCTGTACCTTGTTCCCAAGCCTTGTGATAAGGATGATGAGAAGGTTTTAGCATTGAATTAAGGCCTAGCTTTAACATAAATGGTGGCCAAAGACTGGTCTCTAATAGTGGCCTGGTAACGAAATAATGAGGAGGGTGAAATTACTGTTATTACAATGGCTCGAACATGGACTACCAGAAATTAATAGGGCTGTAGTCAACCAAAGAAAATCTTGGTCAACTGAAATTCTACCTACTCTTCAACCAATCAATTGGGAAAGAAAAATCTGCCTGGCTACCTAAGTCAACACAGTGCACTGAGGGCTGTCTACCTGCTAGCCACTGGGTGCTAATAAAAGTTACACAACATTGCCAAGTAAATGAATTCCTGCAGTTTGGCCATTTCTTTTTCACAGATAGCTATATCTTTACCTTCATGGCATGTCTATCAAGTAAATTCACATACAGCAGCAACACACACAACATAGGGTTCCCTACAGCAACAAGGCTAATGCAGTATAAAGCGCTGCAGAAAAAGCAACATGATTTTTTTTTTACTTGCATCCAACCAACTACCATCATTATTTAGTTGGCTTCAAACGAGGTTTAACGTTCACACAGTTTCTCTCAATCGTCTCTCAATATTACAACATTAGTCCAGAATCCCTCAGCCATGCTAAAGCAAAGTTCAACAAGCTAAACAACAAAATGAACACTAAAACAACATAAAACATAAAACACAAGTTAAGAAAGTGGTCTGTATTAAAATGCACACACATGCAAAAATATACTTTATCCACTCAGTTCTTCTGTCTTCTGAGGCTGGGGGCCTAGAAATTTCTGCTGGTTATTTGACATTGTGACAGTTAGTTTGGAGCTAAATGCAACAAAAGCACTTTGGTTTAGAGTTTGGGAAAGTTTGGCATTTTGGTTAAATGTTATTAAAAACTCTTATGTCTGAAGTCACAGCTGACTTCTTCTGTATTAAAACACACCACGACATTTCCCTAAACATAACCATAAAAAAATCTGAATAATACTTAAGTCACTCTAATTCCCTATTTTGGTGGAAAACAAATGTGTTGTATGTTAATTAACATTTTCAGTTTGAGTTACATTTCCCTAATTATATAAATGTAATTTCTAGGATGCAGGGATGAATGGCTCACATGATAGATTACACTTTTTCTTTTAGCAGAAATGATCATTTTCTTGGATGAGCATTTCTCTATCTGTTTTATTATTTTATATTATCACATTAAGAGTCCACATAGGAAGGGGTGGACTATTTGCTTTAAGCTGCTGGAAGGTATTTAAGATGAAACACTGTGGATATTTCACAGTTGACACTAAGCCTTCAGATGGTGGTCTTCAGATGGGGATTTAAATCATACCTTGTCTATTTTTATATCAAAGACACAATGTGGTGTTGAAAATGAAAATGATTATTTTTAGCTATGATTTGTACCTGTTATGTAAAAGCAGCTGGGAGGAATCCTAGTCATTGAGGTTTGCTAATGAGCAGTATCTCCACATCAAGGAAATCATCTCAAAGCTGGATTACTGACTGCCCTGGTCCAGTATGCAATTTACATAAGTGTGATGTGGAAATGTATGCATGAGATATGCATTCCTTGTTGAATTGGTTAGTAGGGCAGTGTTTCTGATTGGACAGACACCAAAATGTTCTTGTTAGTAGGGATAGGCATCTTTGTAAACTTCATTGTGTACCTGCAAGAGAGCTGAAATCAGCATGGTTTGTCACACATGTGGGTTCATCTGTTGTGGATTACGTAGGTCATCATGTGTTACAGCTCCACCAGCAGCTGCCTTCTATCGGTCGTGTTCTATCCGCTGATGTAGCTGCAGTGCCACCCTCTTCTTATTCTTTCCACATCCACCTCTGCTTGCCTCAGCACCATTTCCTCCTCGGTATGCTCTGGCAACAGTTGTTCTGTAAATAAAGTGTATCCATCTTCTCATTAGAGCCCCTCATCATCATATTCTCAGTCTGACATTTTCCTGTAAAAGCAACACTTCTTTGCAGAGTTCTTTCCTTACTACTACTACTATCTATAATTCTTGTTTACCAAATAGCATGCAGGTCTTTTAGTCCTGATCATGTCATGTGCCAGACAAGGAAGGATAACATAATCAATACATTTTATCTGTGAAACCTAAAACTAAACTATATAATCAAATAGAATTTTGTGCATAAATTATTGGCCACTCCTTTCAAGAAACTGAAAGAATGGTCAGACTTGCTAACAATATCTTACCTCTCTCATTTTTTACACAGGGAATACCAACTCCTGCCATCCAACAGGTGTTTTAGATGCAACAGGCAGAAGAATTATTTTGTACATCAGCCTATCCTGTTAAACCAAAATCCAAACCAAAAATGCTTAGATCTCAATACAGAAGATACAATGGGATATCATTGTCATGGTGCATTTTTTTGTGTCTGTAAAAGTGATATACAGATAAGAAAAGGCCTCAGCCGGTTGCTGGAACCACAGATAGTTAAAGTCAAAGGGAAAGTTCACTTCATAGATGCTTTCTGTGGGGCGTACTTCACATTTGCTATGTCAAAAGAGGGACATATTTATGGATTTGATACTGTTTCTCCAATCTGTGTTTACATTTTTTGAAGGATGCAAAATGAATTTCAGTGTAATATGGCAATTAATTTCGTAATGTATCGTTCCATATTGTACTGTACTGTATCATGTCATAGCACTACTATGGCGGCTGTGGCTCAGAGGTAGAGCGGGTTTGTGAGAAGAATGGATGTGTGCGGATGGGTGAGTGTGGCATGTATCGTATCATGATATCGTACCATCTTGTTCCGTATAGTTTTCAAAATGTGGTTGTCTTTTCAACACAGATTAACCTAGCACATAGTATATCTAAGTACAGGAAAGGAGAAAGTTGAGGTTTTGACCGAAGCTTGCACAATTATTATTGGAGCACAGAGCGAAAAGGGGCAGGACTTAGGAAGGGTCAATTGAATATTGTGCGTATTTTGGATGGTCAAAATACTTGGGTCTGGACTGGACCTTTGTTCTGTCTCTCTCTGACTTGTTTCCTTTCATTGATCCACTAGTTTTCCACCTACTTTTTCTACTCCTACTTTTCCCAGGTAGTTAACCTACAGGCTTTTCTTTTATTCTTTCTGTGTTTTTGTAGTATTTCTAACTGAAGGGTTTTTTTCATCATGTTTTTTTTTTTTTCAACACAGCATGCCAGCCGGTTCAGGAACAAGTGGTTTTTCAACCAGTCTCTTCACTGCAAGTGGGCTGTGTATGCTTTTCACAGAGCTGTATGTTGTTGTAGGGGAAAGTGAGCCCTTGTTGAGAGGCAGCTCTTGTTCAAAGAGTGGATTAAAAGTACTACCGTCAGACCTATAGAGAGACAGAGTGAGAGTGCAGGATGAGAGATGGGAAGATAGTGTCTGTTACAATTTGAAGCAAAACTAGAAAGAGGTTATGTACACCAGTTGTTTTTGCTTTCTTTTTAGGATGTCTTTTCTTTGGCTGAATTCAAACAGTTTGTTCCAGTGTCGGGTGTAATGGGACTGTATAGAAATAATTCCATCTTCTTTTAGCTGAAGAGAGCCTATTCAGATTTTTTTTCTTCTTTTGGGAGGTGGGGAGTCTTTTAAAGTCATGCAGCTTTGCCTTCGTACAGAATACACTTAATATAGAGTGCAACTTCTCAACAGTCATTCATACCTTAAATACAATGATCCTTAAAGATTTGACTTTTTCTAATGCGCCATACAGGGCTGCCCATGGGGGGGGTTGGGGGTAATGATACCATTTTGATAACCAAAATACTGTCAAACTTCTAATAATAGCCCAGGCATTTATTTGCTCAAATCACTGAACTCCCCCTGCCTTTATTTGGGACATGCGTCTATTTGGGACAGGCGTTTAATTATTTTAGCACAAACCTAAACTAAACTCAACTGCTGCTTCTCTTGAGCTAGAGCAAATTTGACAACTAACATGATGATTAGGATCGCTTCAGAGGTTTTTTCCCATCTCTCTTGTTTACCATGTTACCGGTAAGTCCGAATGAATTAACATTATACTTCGGTGTTGATAGTTTTCGTAAAATATAGTGAATTGAATTGTGGAGAATTGACAGTAATTGACACATTTATATTTGTGTAGAAGATCGAAACGACTTAAAACTCGCTCAAGCGGGCGACCCAGTGGGTTTTAAGAGGTTTTATACATAGATATAAATTATATAAAATCCAGACCAGACCTCTATTGGAGACCTGCGTTTATTTGTCAAAACATGTAGCCACAGCAGGCTTTTAAACTAGATCTGCGTCTATTAGGGACCCTGCTTTTATTGGAAGTTTTACGGTACTCACCCTTGTTGTTTCTTTAGTAAAATGTAGCTTGTTTCATAATGCAGTCTTTTTTTTGTACACTATGCCAAAAGTGCACCGTGGCTAATGTTGGAGTGAATTTCCATCTTATGCCAAGACCTGCACACAAGTCGTGATGCCAGAAATGAAAGTAGAAAAAAATTGAGCTGGCAATGTTACTAGCCAAGAGGTAGCAAGAAAGTGAAGGAGCCACCACCACCTGTGTGTGCCTTTGTCTACGTAGCCCCTGTCACTGAGTAAGTCTTTCAGCTCACATGTACATGTTGATGTAGGAAAGAGAGACATGAGGTTGTGTGAGTAAACCAGATTTGGGGAGGGGCTAACTAACCCTAATTCTGTTGCCCATTTAAATACATTTTAACAATGGCATTTTCTCAGTGGTGTTTTCTTAGCATTAAGCTAGCTATGTGTTGTAGCTGTTGATATTTTTCATCTTGTAAACAATCCTATGAAAAGATTCAGACCAACGACAAGTCTTTTCTGTGATAAAAAGCCTGATATATCTCAATCTTCTGTGTCACATAGCTCCATAACATTCTCTAAAAACAACAGTGTCTCGCTGTTTCAGGAAATGATTTAAGACACTGTAGGCTGCAGTTTGCTACTTCTCCATATAAGCAAGCACAGGATTGTCCTTTCCTTATGATAATTAACATGTGTTCTTTTGAACAGCTGCCTGGAGCTGGATCTCAAACAAATCAGGTTACATCTGATTTACATCTTGATTATTTGGAATCCAGGGGCGGGGTGAATATTCCAGAGTCCACCTGCCTGTGCCCGGTTACTCCTTCAGTGGCTGGAACTGTCTGGAATATTTGCCATTTTGTTACAGTTCTTCTACAGTTCTGGAAATTGCTAATTCTACTTCTAATGTTGTGAAAATTATGATTTATATTCACACTTAAATTTTAGGAATATTTTATTAAGGGTACTGAATAAAAGGAATTAAACTCTAGTATTGGTCAGTTTAGATTGGTACAAGAACAATGGTTGTTTTTGTACATGGGATGGAATAATATGTGATTTTTGGTACAGGGAACTCTGAAATGACATGTAGCCATTTTATATTTAATTAGAGATGTATTCCTCCAAATGAAATTGTGTAGCAATTACCTTGTGTGTATGTGTCACTGATATGGCTGAGTGAGTGTGTCTGTCCTGTTCTGAGGTGCTGTGTCATTTGCTGAACATTGTGCATGGCCATTCTTTCTCTCCAACACACACACACACACACACCCACAGTCCGTGGTTGTGCTCATGTAACGACATGCCAGCACTGCACGGATGAATGGAGTGGAAGATGGAAAGAGAGAGAGAGCAGGGAGAAAAGAGAGAGAGAGCAATGAAAGGAGAGGATGAAGAAAGCGGATTATAAAAGAGAGAAAATAGAGAAGTAGGCCAAAGGCAACCAACTTCAGTCTTCTGTGTTCAAAAATACATTTCCACACGCTGGTTAAAAAGGCAGGTGGACGGCATGGAGAGTGGGGAGGTCGAAACTCTCAAAGACAATGACGCTTGTTTTACAACATGTATTTCTCTGCTGTCTGCCACTCCGGTTTGGTGCCAAATGCTGTCAAATTTGACACATTAATTTAGACAAATTAAAAAAAATAATAGCGTTAAGTTCAATGAAAAAAGACATGTATTTAGTAAAAGATGAAGATTTGAAAATAAAACAATTTATTGATTTCTGATGCCATGTTCCCAACCTTTTTCCTTCTATCACTGATTAAGCTGACAACCCCTAACAAAGTGACATATTTTATGGATATTTCATATTGTATTCAATGCTTAACAATAATTGCAGGAAGTTTGTGTAAAACAAGAGATTTTGATGAATTTTGGGCAGATGTTCTCATTGTTCTGTTAGCTCTTTTGTAGTTTGAACTTTTCTAATGCAGTACGAGGATGTTTATCAGCAAGTAAAGGCTCTGTGAATGTATCTTGTGTTCAGGTCTTCAAAGTTTAGATCTTAAATAATAATCTGAACTCTAAAATAACAATTTCATTTAGTTGACAGAAATGAACAGAATGTTGAGCTATAGGCCTACAGTGTATATCTTTTCAGTTTTCTTACATCCCTTAAAATCAAAAAGGCCACACGACCCCCTGTGAAGCTTTGGTGACCCCCAGGTTGGGACCCACTGTTCTGTTCAATGCTTTACTAATGTGCCACAATAACTTAATGTTTGTGAGTGCAAATACCTTTATTTGGGCATTTCCAAGCAAATATTGATATATGTGATTGTTTGTTGTGATTGTTTTTAAATCAGCATATATTTATGCCACCCTCTGAACACATCATGAATATGTCTACATGTACCCTACATTTGTCTCCAACTGAGAGCATTATAGTATTGATCACTATTGTTTTTAAGTGCTTAGATTTTTTATTTTATTTCATTTTATTTTATATAGTAGGTTTCCATTACAACAAAATTGTAAAGGTATAGATTGTACCTTTACTTCATGGATATGCTACCTTACAGTATTTGTCGCAGAAATGAATCAGAAATGCTACATTGTGCTTCAGCTGGCTTTATTTTCCTAAAGTAATTCCAATTTTAATGCAATACAAAACGAATGACTAATGGTATTGGTATATTCACTAGACATAGCTACAGATATAGATATAAAGCAGTGCTGTTTTCTGTATGTAGGCAGTGTTAAGTGTCTTCACGTCCACATCACACCTTATCTTCTTCTGTCTTTCATAGGTCATCCAGAACAACTTTTTTTCACTTCCAACTCATCAAATACTGCAGTTTGGTCAGTGGCCTTCTGCTTCGAACTATGACACTGTAGGTATCCCTCTAGTGCAGGGATGCTGAGAGAAAGCCAACATGATATTAAATGCTAAATACATACATTCATTGTTTTTGCATTCATTCAAATGGTCCTGATACAATTGATAAAAAAACAAGGCAAAGCCTCTTTACTGCCATAAAGACCAGTGTACACATGTAAACCCTGGTAAAAAAAAAAGGGAAAAATCATCATAAGTTTAAAAATGTTTATGAGCTAATAGTTTTATTAATGCAAAAATATAGGGGGTGCTGCAGCCCTAATTCCAGCACCCAGTGTCATTGACATACAGGGCTCCATTGTCAGGTTAGCAGTAATAAATATGCAACGTAGGCCTTACACAATAAAGCTGATGTGTTTAATGTTGTGAAACAGTTGCAGTTTGGTACGGTTTTTTGTAAATTACAATAAGTATTTTAATGTATCTTAACGTATAGACATTACTTAGAAGAAATTAAGTTTTGGTTTTACATGTGACACAAACAGTGGGTTGAAGTCCAGAGGTTGGTTGAGCCATCCATCCACCCCACCACTACCATATGTGGACCTTCTTGCTCTTTATACTACGTCACCTGACTTCCACAGTGGCACAAATGAAACTCATGTCATATTTGATATATTGATCAAACTGCAGTGTTTGACAACTTCCTCAACCAAAACAAAAACCAAACCTAACTAAATGGTATTTCCTGTATTTATATTGACTTATCTGTGAAAATACTGGTATCATATGAAACTAGATGACCCAAAGCATCCATTGGTACCAACTACATCATGCTAGCCTGTCAGGAAAGGGTCTAAATAACGGTCCAAGATTAGGCTAAATATTGGCGATGAAAAAACTGGCATGGCCCTTTTGCATGTGGTATGAATGTATTTTTTGGCCTAGTGTATTTGAATATTTCTGCATACTGGCGTCCATAAACAGTGTTGGAATTGCATAAATTGGAACTGACTAGAAAGCTGAGACAAATAGCCACCCCTGCATAAGGCAGTGCCCCTCTTGGGCTACCCCAGTCAAAAAAGTCTGTAAAAGCCACTGTGCCCCATTTATATCAACAAGGGTAGGCTAAATAACAGAACACCTCACCTGAAAATGTTAGACATTATAACCTTTATGAAGGGGGGATTCATTGTATGTATGTGTTAGCTAGGTGTACCTAATAAACTAATACAAACATACAGCTGTTTTGGTTTTTGAGGATGTCGACATCAGCTGATGGGGGGCTGAGAATCAGGTTAGAGGCGCTTGGGCCAGCGACGGGTTGGTGTCGGCGCCTGGAGTTGGACCAGCTTACCAGAGATGAGTCACATGAATGTGGACTGGGTCACACAGGCAGGTGTGCTGCAGGACCAACACACAAACATTGTAGGCTGTTGCAATTATACCTCCTTCTGATACAGTTCTGTTATTGCACTATTTCTATGTGTGTGTGTGTTTACTCCCTTATTTTTTGGTTGAATGCCTAAAATCCAGCTACCTGCATTTATAAAATACAATGCCTGCATATCACCCTCCCCCGCCCTCCTCTAGGGTCCTCCAATATGTGGCCATTCATGTCACAAAGTGTGTGTGTTGTGTATGTGTGAGAGAGGGGGATTTTCCTCCCAATGTGAGAACATCTCCCGTCGACTACATTTTGTGTGTGTGTGTGTGTGTGTGTGTACCACCACACACCATTGCCGTGTTTCCTTCCTGCACTGCCAGTTAAAGCTGCAGTAGGTAACTTTTATGAATTGGAGGCTTAAAGATAGTTGATTGTTGAGTCTTATTCTCAGTGTCCCAAAGCGTCTGTATTTGACGCCCTGGGAGTGAGACTCGACAATCAACTATCTTTCTCTGCTCTGATATGATTGGATTCTGCAGCTAGCCTAGCTGGGGACACTCAAAACAGAGGCAAAGGCGCCAGGTCATGACGTAATGTATGAAACATTTTAGTTGATGAAATGTTAAAACTTTTTTTTTTTTTTTGGTGTGTAATGGCACATTTTTACATTTGGAAAATGAAAGAATATTAAAAAATAATTAATTTCAAATTTTTTGTCAAAGCCACAGGCAGCCACTGGAGAGGGTCTCTGGAGCTGCAGGTTGCCTACCTCTGATCTAGTGTTTACAGACATTTTAATGTGTAAATGTTACATATTTGCTTTTTTGGTCGAAATTGTACGACGGAGTGTTAGGGCCAGACTAAGAGAGAGGAAATTACGAAAATAAAGTCATAAATATAGGTCTATGAGAATAAAATCGTAACATTACGAGAAAAAAGTCGTAATATTATGAGAATACAGTCATAATATTACGAGAATAAAGTCATAATATTGCAAGAATAAAATTGTAATATTACGAGAAAAAAGTCGTAATATTGAAAGAATAAAGTCATAATATTACGAGAATAAAGTAATAATTTCATGAGAACTGTCAGCCTGTTGGCT
>NW_023339696.1:2106025-2108325 GCF_004916995.1 Morone saxatilis
CGACTGAGACAAACAGCAGCTGCAAGATGTAGCTAAATGCACAAAAATGTTTTATATGGTACATGTAATGTATTTTATTGTATTTAAATGTGCCTGGCTGCAATGACGACCCAATTCAGGACAACCTGAAATTCAAGCAACACAGGCAGGCGACGCAATGATGCTAAAAGTGGAGTGAATGTGTGATCCCTTGTCCTTCTTCTGGTTAAAACAACAGGCTCAAACAAACTCACCTCATATGCATTGTTTCATTTGCTGCAGTGTTCATTAGTTTTGTTTTCATCGTGTTTTCTGTGCTTTATGTGAGAAAACACTGCTGTATCCCTGCTATCCAAAGTATTTTACATTTGTGATGAATCTTATTTGTATACATTTCCATTCTTCCCTCTAATGTTTTGGGCCCAGAAATAGAAACATTTAAAAATGAATCCTGCAAGCACAGCTGAATAGAACATACACACTTTGAGACAATTTGAAGCACAAAAAAGATTTTGAGACTAATGAAAACAGAAAGTGAGGTTGTTGTGTGGGTTTAGGACCTGCAGTGAAGCATGTGTTGGAGGGACGGTGTGGTGTGAGTAAACGGTAAAAAGGTCTTTTTAATAAAAACATTTTTTAAATGCATAAAAACTTGAATGAACCCAAACAAGCAATGTGTAGCAGTGCAAAACCTTTACCTAAATATTCTGATTGTGTAGCATTGCAGTTTCTCAATAATTGTCCCTCCGTTTAATTAAATTTAAGTGTTACTCAAACACTTAGCTGACTGTTTTCAGCAGCCAATTAATCCACATTGTGTGCCCAATTTTAAAATACTAATATTACTAGACTTTAACACATGAATATAGCAGCTAACAACACTGTTATTTTGTTTCTGTCTACCACTGAATGAAGTTACAATATTACGATGATATGCAAGGTGAAATGATAGTTTTTGTCTATGGAGTCTGGTAGCGAGTTATAGCGATATAACAGCTGTTTCTGGTTAAACAAAAGGTCTATCTGTGCAGGACTCAAGTAACAATCTGAGCCTGTCAGTGGCAAACACTGGTGACTTTTATTTTGTTGCAGTCCAGTTTGAAGTGTATTTTACAATTAAAGGGTATATTTACTGGTTTTATCAATGGAGTCTGGTTGGCCGTAATGCCCATTGTTTTAGTCTGAGATGCTGGAGCTCTAGTGCGATATATAGTGGCAAGTGAATTCTGTATATATAACCTTTAACACTTAATCACTGGATTACCCCTTTAATGGTTTTTGGTCAGCAATGGAGTTCTGTGCACAGAGAAATATGATATATTCAGCTGTAATACACACAGTACTTTCACAGGGTAAATTCATTGTAAGTGTGCACATGAGATTTGCTTAAAATAAGAAAATTGTAGAATATCACTACACTTATACCTAAACCGTTTACACCTCCTGATATAGAAAGAGAAAATGCATGAAGAAGAGAGCAGGGAAAGAGAGAGCAGAGGAGTGCAGCGGGGTAGAGATGAAGAAAATGGGGGTGGGGAGTGGTAGACTCCACAACCTCATTATGTCTGTTGGCATTTTAACTCCTTTTGATGATTTAGTAAGAAGAGAGGATGGAGGAGGAGGGGAGGAGGAGATATGTTCTCTCCTCCGTTCATGACACCATTTCAATCCTCCCCTCACACATCCCTCGCCCTGCTCTCCCCATGACGGAGAGGAGAGAGAAGTAAGAGAAGTGAGTGTCTCTAATTTAGAGGGATCCCGAATGCGTGAAATCCTTTATGCTATCTGGGTCACAGTGTGCCTTACAGGCTAAAGAAACACATACACACACTTACACTGCCAGCTTGCCGGTTTGTTCGTTCATTCGTTTTGTGAGCATCTCCCTCAGTTGCGTGCAGTGCTGAGTATGGATTGTGTAGGTAGTTTTGTGCTCATACACCAGGCAGTATGGTACGAGTCAGCCTGTAGCACTACAGCTGAGTGTTTTGACGTCCTCAGTGTCAACACCACAAGTCACCTCTAGTCAGAAATTAGTGTTTCTTCTTGTCCCTACAGTGTGATGTGTGAATGCTGTCTGTGCAGAGTTTGACACAAGTAGGATGTTTTCACATCTATCTGCTGAAAGTGGAAAGTTTCTCTGTGCTCATTAAAAAGCTGATTTTAAAGGCCGACCAGCATGATCTGTGACACAAAAAACAAAACAAATACAAAACAAAATTAAAGCTGCAAGCAGCGTTGGGCGGGCCCTCGCACACCACGCAACTCGGGGCGTGCTGCGGCCGCGTCACGTGCCGTCGTAACACGTGCCGTCGTAACACGTG
>NW_023339696.1:2108425-2109570 GCF_004916995.1 Morone saxatilis
TTTTAGCTCAACATTGTGGAATAGTTTCCCCATTACACTCAGATTCACTGAATCTGTGGACAGTTTTAAAAGCGGCTGCTCAAAACCCATACTCCTAACCAGGCGAGACTTTTTATAGATAGATCTTTGTTTTTTTTTCTCATGCTGCGTGCCTCTTTTAATTTATCCCTCCCTTGTTGTTTTATGGTAACATGGTAAATGGACCTGTACTTGTAATATGTGGCCTTTCTAGTCTTTCCGACCACTCAAAGCGCTTTTACACTACGTGCCACCAATTCACCCTTTCACACACATTCACAAGCGATGGCAAAGTCCATAACGAAGCAGAAACTAACACATACATACACATTCACACACTGATGCTATGCATCGGGAGCATTTGGGGTCAGTATCTTGCTCAAAGGATACCTTCGACACATGCCAGGAGGAGCCGGGGATCGAACAACAACCTTCGATTGGGGGACGACCCGCTCTACCTCTGAGCCATATGTTAGGGCTGACCGATAAATTGTATTTTCATCGTGATATAAACATGCCAAAGTTTGCCAAAAACACAATAAAAAGGAAAAATCATTTTATGTTGGGATGGGTACGTAAACTTAGTATCAAACGCGTCCTGGAGCTAAAGACAGGAGTATTTCACATAGTGCTGCAGCCCCTCTGTCTGCTCTCTGTCGGGGCTGAGCACCTCTACACACAAACTAAGCTAAAACAGCTAATCAGAGAGTCCGCAGTGTTACTCGAGTTGAAAAAGCCAACACTTTATCAAAACCCTGTTCAACATGCATCAACAAGTCTCTCGTCCACTCCTCTATGTTTTACACAAGCATGGCGTGCTCGCTCAGTTAATAGTAAATTGGTACCAAAATGAAAGCTGTCCCTATGTCATCTGTTTTGCTTAGTTTGAAACGTATCTTAAAATCTAATTCTTGTTTTAAACTGAACTGCTGGCTAAGACAAACCAGCCTCTCCCCCTCTCTACAAGTGTTACCTGCAGACACAGACACATCAGAGGACGATTGATATTTTAAACTTTACTCAGTATTTAGATGTCAACTATGTTATTTCTTTAGACACTTTGGATTTGTTTCCAGTAAGCTATTATTGAGTATTTATAGTGACTTTGCTGTTGTAAACATTACTGT
>NW_023339696.1:2109689-2112368 GCF_004916995.1 Morone saxatilis
GAGAGAGAGAGAGAGAATCCCTGTGCTCTATGGCTAACCGAGGTGATGCCGCAGATGGAATGTTAAACAGTTTTCAGATCGATGTCAGTGAACGCAACTCAACTGCGCCATTTGTTCAGCTGTGAGAGATGTCAATACACCCATGAGGGTCATCCGTCTCCGTGATTTCCCCCAATGTGTGCATGTGTATGTCTGTGTGTATCAAGAATTCTGACTCTATAGATACCTCTTGTATGGAGCTGCACACACACACACCGTAGCCTCAAATCACATTACAACTACTCTCCTCTGTCTCTAAGAACATTTCCAATTATTGCTTTAAGTGCTCTTCCATCACTGAATGTCAAGTATCAAGTGTCACCCGACACACACGCAAACAAACTGTGTGCACCCTGCTGTACAGTGTGTGTGTGTGTGTGTGAAGATGAGTAAAACTCTGTCTGTGCATTGATCGATCGTGAAACACAGGAATTCAATTGAAAGCATGCTTCGGAGTTCTGAATTCCTTTAAATAATATTAAGAAATGCTGTGATGCTACATTGATATTTTATTTTTCCCTCCTCACAGGGAGGTCAAAGGTCAGACTGAGCTTCAAAGGAGCCCCCTGAAGCTGAGGGGAATTCAAAATCTTGCCTGAGCTAAAACAACAGAGGACTTTCACTAGAGCTGTAATTCGATACAATATTCTGATACTGACTGCTCCGACAATGTGCTTTTTTTTTTCTTTCCCAGTTTGTTGGCAAGATCTCCCATGAACATGAAAGATGCCTTTTTAACCCTTTATGAGTACATCCCGAGTCATATTGTACCCCTATTTAAAAACGTATGCCAAAATACTTACAAAAAATATGAAATTGAATTAATTCTTCCTGTAAAACAAAATGTGACGAGTGCCTATGTAAGAACCAACCAGTTTCAACCAATAACATCATGACATCCACCCACCAATCAATGTTATGATTGAGCTAGGATTCATTAGTTAGCTAGCTCTAGCATGGCTTTCTGACGGAGTGTTGATAAAGCACAACTTTGTCAATAATTTTGGTGAAACAGGATCAGATTTTATGGAGAAAATATTTTTGTTTAATCGCAGCTCAACTCACAGTACATCACCTCCACTGACTCCATCTAACTGTCATGTATGTATGTAATGTATGGTGACGGCCAAAACACCAAACTTGAGGCTTCAAAATGGTTCTCCACAAACCAATGGATGACGTCACGATATGTTCACACTTGGGAGGAGAGAAAAACAACCAATCAGAGCCAAGAAAGACACCAACCCAAAGCATTTCTGATTGGTTGTTTTCATTCAAGCCCGATGGTTTCTTGCAAATGCCATTAGGAGAACTAGGAGAAGCCAGAGGAACTGATTTTTTTCACAGATTATTTGTCTCATGTCACAAAAGGTTATTTTTATAAACGTTAAATACTGCAGCTTTAATGATAATTTAAAAAAAAAATTGTGAAATAAACAGATAGAGATATTGATAGTAGCCATGTGTTACATCCATTGACACAACTGCAGGACATATTGGAGGTCCAAAATTGTTAGGCTGAGCCACATACACATACAGTACACATTAGATTATTGGATTTTTGACAAAAAACAATGACAAAAAAACAAAAAAAAAAAAAAGATCATGCAGGTTAACTGAGCTTTCTGTTTTGGAGTGTCAAAGTTAGCTATATTTGGAACTCATTGTACCCTCAGTAGATGTATGTACTCACAGCACACTATTAAGCAGCCAGTTCTCATCAAAATACCACCATACGATGCCTTGTTTGAATAAAACGTCCTCTCAGCCTTCTACCATGCACACTAAAAGTATAAAAACACACAAAAGAGCTCTTGAAAGATCAGAAAAATACCAACCCTATCAGGGTGATAAAGCACTCTCATTTAAAGCATCAGTGGTTGATTGACTCATAGTGATGTAAACTATACAAGTTTATCAAAAAGTAAAGCAGCTTTAAATAACATGATGACAACTGCAAAAGTAATCTGATCAGAAACGGTGGAGATGACTGCACTGGTGCCTGTCTGAGTGTGTGTGCATGTGTTTCTATGTGTGTGTGAGAGAAAAAATACAGTCTGACTAATTCAATTTTATTTCCATTAGTAGAGGTCTAAGAAGTCTTTATTTATCTTCTCTTTCTCTCTTTTTCAGTGTTTGGTGTACGTAAGACATTACTGACTAATACGTTACTGCAATCGAGACAAAGCATTTTTATTACATTTTTTTGTTAAACGTTTTCATAGCAGCCATTAATTTATCTCCAACTGAGAGTTAGGCATGGAACACTAAATTCTGGATGACAGTATGTAACAGGGGTGTAAGAAAATATTGATACACTTGAGTATAGCAATATTTTGTTTAGTGATAGTCTATCACAGGAGTCAGGGAAAGCAGTTTTTTGCAGATTATCTGTCTCATGTACTACTGTCAGGATATAGTGAAAGTTTCAGCAAATATGACATAACCTTTTTTCCCATAAAAATGACTTACTACAGCTTTAAGATGACTATATATATGTTTATTTTATCTTTCAACCACCGTTGTTTATTACTAACACATCAACCTTATCAAGCCCGGTACGGCTGTACGGCTACTATTTTATCATACATGAACAAAACAGAGGCCACATGTAGTCCAAACGTTACTGTTGAGTTGAGA
>NW_023339696.1:2112468-2119243 GCF_004916995.1 Morone saxatilis
AATGCAATGTGATGTTTGTTATGGGTTTTGAATAATGGCGTATAAGGCTGCCATACATTCTCTGCTGCTCTCCTACAGCTTAATTTTCTTTCTTTACCGTCACTTTCATTCTTGGTTTCTATCTTAACATCGACTTAGGTTATATTGTCCTCTTTCGTTTAATTTCTTTTTCCTTTCTTTTATGTCCTTATTTTCCTTTTACTCCTTTCTTCCTTTCTTTATTTAATCTTAACATTCACCTTTTGTTCTCTTCCTTTCCTTTCTTTCCTTTCCTTTCCTTTGCTTCGATTTCCTTTTTTTCTTGTGTTTCCTTTCTTTTTCTTGCCCACATACACAAAGATGTAAAGAAAGGAGATTCTAACAGACTGACATTTAAATAAATTCCTATAAAGGTCTCTCTGTCTCTCTCTCGCTCTCTCATCCAGTCGATGGAGGGACAGCCGTACTCTGTCTACCTTTCTTGACTCTGTGTCAAAGCACATCGATTCCTGATGTACTCCCTTTACTTAATCGTGTGGTGGATTAACACATGACATATACACACCAGTGTATGTGTGTGTTAATGCCACGTGTATTGAGGTGGCTGATTGTAGAGTTTGCTGCTCCATCTTCGGTTAGAGTCACCCAACCAGCACATACAACTAATTGGTGTTAGCAAGGTACAGAAATGAACTATGGGAATTTTTCCTGATTCATGTTCACATACCATATCGTGCATTTGAGCGGGCCGGCTGTGGCTCAGAGGCCAGAGCGGGTCGTCCCCCTCCCATTTTTTTCCCACTCCCGATGCAAGCATTGGTGTGTGAATGTGATGAATGCGTTAGTTTTCTGTTCGATGGACTTTGCCATTGCTGAGTGAATGTGTGTGAAAGGGTGAATGTGGCACGTAGTGTAAAAGCGCTTTGAGTGGTCGGAAGACTAGAAAGGCGCTGTACAGGTCCATTTACCATTTAAAATGTGTAGGTTTTCTTTTCCTTTTCACTCCTCCATTTAATATCATGTATAATATAATATAATATTGTGCTTACTAATTTTACTTCACCTTACACCACTGATTGTAACCTACTTTTCAGCAGCTTCTGATTAGCTTTTTTTCAACTTAAAGAGACTTAAGAGATTGTAGAGCTACTGCACCAACAGTTCAGTAACTTATTACTCAGATACATTAAGCTGGACCTGAGTGTGTCTCTTTTAGGGGATTGTGATGGACAGTATTGTCCCACAGTGGTTTAGATCTGTCTCACAGTAAATTACTTCACATGGCAACAGCTCTCACCTGTATACCACTAAAATGTAAGTCTGACTTACTCCCTGAACAGTGGCAATGGTGGAGTGAAGCCTTATTATGTTACACAGTTGAATTAGTTCAACTCAAACTTTTTGAGGAAACCAATTGCTTTAAACCATTTAAGTTTATTAACTCAAACAATTTAAGCATATAAAATATTTGATTTGAGTACAATTAAGTATTAAGTATTTAAAGTAAGTATTTTTTAAGGTAAATTGGGTAAATTAATTCTTACCAATTCCATTCAGTTAATTAAACTTTTTTTCCCAAACTTAATTGATGGGTATATGGTTATTTATGAATTAAAATGAGAACAAAAATGGACAAATCTGAAGAATACAGCACAAAGGTGCTTAGATTTTTGTAATGATATTAAGTCAGTCAAGAAGTTGAGTTAATGGAACAAACTGGAATTATATCACTAATACTTAAACTACTGCACAAATGGAAGATCACAACACAACACAACTGAGTTATTACTTCAAGAATTTGTTTTTAAATTCAGTTTAATTCATGGGATTGAGTGACTCCATATTTTTGCAGGATTAAGTTATGTTACTTGCTAAATTAGTGGTTAAATTGAAGATATAAATAATGACTGTGCCAGATGGAGCTGGATATGTGATGAGGCTGGTGGGACATTTTCTTTCTTTCACTTCTTTCAAAAAAAGGCAATGTAAAGAAAGGGCTAAATAGTACTAATCCCAGCTCAAATTGAATATGTGGGCAGAGGACCTCCAATATGGCCAACAGAAAAAGGAAAAGAAGAGGGAGAAAGAGAGACCTTGAATGCACTGTAGTGGAGAATTAAATAACAATTGATTTGTAGCAATGTTCCGCTTAATACTGTGCAGACAGTGAAGCTGCTCTGACCAGAGCTTTCTCCCACACACGCATGCACACACATGTATATATTACTACATAACAGTGGACTGTCATTCTATGCTGACCAAGTGTGGACCACTATTTCTGGTCATGTTGGAAATACAAAAGTGAAATAGAACAGTTTCATTTATTGTCACAATTGTGTGCAGAAAAGTACAAAAAGGCTTTTAAATGTTTCTTTTAAAAATGGCAAGTGAGGACTTGCAACCCTGGCTGACATCCACCTTTGAAAGTGGAAGCACTGTATTGATGACATAAGGCACTCATTTTTTATATCTACCCAGCGACTATGGATGAAAACTATTATATTATACATTTCTTTGATTCCTTGACCAATATTCAGAAACTAATCAATTAGAAGAAATTCCCCCTCACTTTAATTGAACCTTCCTAAGTCCCACCTCTTTATGCTGTGTGCTCCAATAACAGTTGAGCAAGCAACTTTCTACTTTCCTGTACTTACAGTAGATAGCTTTGTAATGTAACTAGCTAGCTAATGATAAATGTAAAATTCCCCCTGGGGATCAATAAAGTATTTCTGATTCTGAATTAGGAACTGTCAATTGTGAGCAGCAGTTTGTGCTTTTCAGACATTTTTTAACTCAGGAGACATATATGCTGCCCTACCTTGTTGGTAAAAGTTGTGGAGGCTATTTGCAGCCCAAAAGGACCCTTCAGACACTACCTAGGGCTGTACAAAAGGTACTGCCAACTAGCTAGCCAGAACCGAACAATAAATACAAAATAGTAAAGCACAGTTCTCTTTGTAGTGAAGATGCAAATACAAGAACTAAAGTCATTGACTTTCATCATCCATTTGTGTGGCTGTATATGTTTTTGTCTGTCTATCTGTGTGTATGGAGCAGCTGGGACAGACAACAGTGTTGCCAACAGTTCCTGCAGTAGTTCCCAATGTGGCTTTAGATGTGCTAAAATTCAACTTACCCCATTTGTCTGGCTCAAATATGGAATATTCACCTCTCACTGGATGTGTGTGTGCGTGTGTGTTTGTGTGCGTTCAAAGGCGACGGAGGTGAAGACAGATGGGGAGCAGAGCCAAGCCACTCCAGCTCTTTCATCCCCCATCAAACTATTAATTCATCCTCACTCAGTGCACAGTCACACACACACACACACACACACACACAGTTCCACACAGTTCCAGATGAATATTAATTGTGATTGTGCTGGATCTACACATTCTCCTTCCCCACTAACTTGCTACATGGCTGAGCCTGATTAAAGCCAATCATTTACATAATTAACATATGGTTGTGGCCCTTCCTTTAATGTGCTGATCATCCTGACTCTCTCTCTCTCTCTCTGTCTCTCTCACACACACACACACACACACACATCACACATTCACACATAAGGGGCAGAGAATAAAAGAGAAGTATTGTAGTATCCAGCCAGCAGCAGTGTTCTTACTCTATATTATTGCGTAATAATATTTCTAACCAGTTATTATTGAACTATTAGCATCATCTCTAACAGCTGGCTGCTACTGTGCACATTTGTAAATTAATATTTCTCTCTAAAAGCTTTAGGATGTGGTTGTACTCTCACGAGAGGGAATACCTCTGCCTGTGTGTGTGCAAGGTTGGAATGTATTCTGCAAAGTAGCCGTTCTGCTACAGTGATAATAATATTATTATATATATGAATATATTATATACACTCTAACAGTGGTTTAAATATGAAATACAGTGTCTGCATGCACTGTGTGTGTCGAATGCTGCCATGACCCAAGCCATCTGTGAGGTCACTGTGGTCCGGATCTCTAATTATTTCTGAAAAAAAAAAAAGAATAAAAAATAAAGCCCACAAGAGTAAAAAAAATAATTACAATACATTATTAAATGGGCAATAGGCTCCAGTACAATTTTTTCTATGTGTTGGCACTGAATTCTTATAGACCATTTATGTTTTTATATTTAATTATTTCACAAATTAATTCTAATGCCTCTTTATACTACGCCACCTGATTGTGGTGGTGCTCTTACATCTATCTTTATTTTGAGTAGCACCTTTATAAATGTAGTTTGGTGTGATGACATAGCTCTGGGGATAGAACTCCCACTGCTGGCCTGCAGTTACAGTCATTACTGCATCCGAATGAAAAGAAAACCCCTAGGTGAAATATTAATGTTTTTGATTCAGAAACTGATTCACTCCCATTAGTGGAAATTTCACAGATTATCTGCAGAGCAATTGCAATCATCCTCACATTACAGGATCAGAAAGCAACAGTAATCATTACAGCTATGCACTGTTATCATTTTTTAGCTCCATTAGCTTTCCCTCTCACACACTTATCTCATTCTCTTGCTCTGTTATGAAATGTCAGAGAATCCTTCACATGCACCAGAGTCTCTGTCGGACATCAGCACTGATCAAGGCCCAAAGCAGATTTCACCTCACCCCCATTGGGGCAAAATCCATAAAACTCTTTGGACTCTGTGTGACAAAAATATGCATACACAAAGGGGGGATCTAAGCAAATATTCACTGGGTGGCAACAGGGTGGCATGGAGACTTGAAGGGGTGGCAGAAACTATGCTTGTATAGCACCTTTCTATTCTTCCAACCACTCAAAGTGCTTTTACCCTACATGCCACATTCATATACATTCATACATGCATCGGTCACAGTATCAGTATTCAAGGACACTTCGACATGAAACCCTTTCCCAAACCCTTACCCTAACCATAACCCTAAACCCTCAACCCTCAACCCTTAACACTCCTCTGAAGAAGCCATAAGTTTACGAAACGTCAGGAGCTTTTTGACTTTGTACTTGCTTGTGAATTTTAACTGGGACATTTTAAGGACGATAGTCCTATGTTTTTAGAATCATTTGATCCTTTTTGTGGGAGAAAAACACTTTGCACAAAACACAAAAAGCACTACAGCACTTTTCTGCCAAAAGGCAACAAAAGAGCCAGCATTTTTAACAGGGTGTACAAGTGAATCTTGCCGTGTAGTATATGCGAACTACAATATAGTAGCCCCCAGCATTAGCTGGGCTAGCATAGAACCTAAAGAGTGGATTTGCCGTGTTGTGTGGAGGGTGAAGTGACCTTTGGGATCTAGCAATCTCCACTGTTTTAGACTGGTTTCTCTTTTTTTAAAAGTGTGTGAAATTAACATTTTGTATTAGTGCAAAGGCTTCTCCTTTTAGAAAAAAATATAAGGATCAATTAGAGATAAGAAATAATAGACAAGTGGTGGATTTTATTCTTCATTTTTGATTCCAAACAGTACAATATACACTAAAATTATATGCTGATCCATCCAAGGGATGCCAAGGGGAACTAAGAGAAGACACGGCCACGAAAGATGGTCCCGTGCACAAAGCACAAACAATCTATGTCCCCCTCAAGTAAATCTGGATCTGAGTGTGAGACCAGAAAAACAATATTTAAAAATATTACAAGCTGTCCATCATGCAGCAGTGGTGGAGCAGTTTCAGCAGACTCGGGAGCTCCCGGTGGGGATGACCAGACAGGCTGACAAATTAACACCTATTGTCAAGCCCTCCTCTCCCAGTGAGGAACCCGCAAAAAAGTGAAGTTGAACACTGAACAGTAAATGCAAACCAACATGCTAATTGTTAAAAATCACTATGATGAAGTCATAGCAAGTGGAATAGAAAATCTACCTACTTTTAACCAAGTTGCAATGGAAAAAGCAATTGCCCATGGAAAAGTTAGGTATAAGCATCGACTGGCAGATACATCAATAACAAACTTCACAGAATTGATAAAAACAACATCGCGGACCCCACTGGGAGAGGAGATGGTGGAGACCTGTCTAGATCCTACCGGAAGGGAGGGGGACTGGCCAGCCCTGGGACATGAAAGGAGTAGTCATATGGGGGCTGTTCAGTCTCAACAAACGGAGACGAACCCCCGACGGTTCTCCTCCAAGAGCCGACATATGTCCAGTGGGCCGGCGGTTGTCCCCCTGCCAAACAGTCCACTTGGTTGCTCCCCAGGATCTGTGAGTGGCTGTTCCTCTGGCTTAACACCTGCTCGATCCCCTCCTTCTAGCCCTAACCAATTCCGACGTCAGACTCCTATCCTCAACCGATCCTCTCACTCTGACCGTAACCAACTTCGGGGCCCAACCCCTAAACCTAGACGACCTCCGGGCTCGGTTTCTGGCCGGTTGATGAACCCTGACCCTGTACTCTCTCCTGATCTTGGCCGACCCCGGGGCCCCCTCTCTAAACCAGGCGTGGTTGGAGAGAGAGCTCCGCCTTAGTCCAGTGTTCCCTGTTATCACCAGTGGGTCCCGGAGCTCCTCTCCTAACCCTAACCTAGGAAAGGGGGAGGGCCCCGGAGGGGCGTGATCACAGCACAGGAGCTAACAGAATAATAGTGGCAGAGATACATGAGAGCAATTTGGAAGGAGAGGAACAGGGAGGTCTGGCGGGGATTTTCTTGGCCGAGGAGGTAGGGGATGCTTTTTTCAGCAATATGGTAGTGCCGATGTCGGGCAGGATTTCGGACTCCCCTGAGGGGGCTGAGAACCGTGGGAGTGTCTTTGGGCCGACGACTGGAGCTGTATGGGGACTAGTGTTGCACGGTACACCGA
>NW_023339696.1:2119343-2120705 GCF_004916995.1 Morone saxatilis
ATGACTAATTACTGTGGTCCTAATTTCTTTTACTTGTATATTTGGACAGTGTAAGCTGGTTAAGTATCTAATTTCCCTGTTCTGGACCTTGAGAGAATGGAACATCAGTATACCTTCGCTCTCTAAGAGGTTAGGAAATTCATATGGTCAACCTTACTCTAGACTAGAGGGTTTACACCGTCTTCCTAAGATTTGTCTCAACATGTTCTGAAATGACTTCACTCCAATACAGAGTGGATATCTCTGGGTAGTGGGCATTCTTGCACTTATCACTCTTTTGTAGTGTTTGCAATGTTGTTTTATTACCCTCCTTCCACGTGGTGTCGTCAGGAAAAGCTTCTCAAGGTTCTCAGTTGCTCCTTTGACCTGTTTGAACAAAAGCTCATGCATATTTGTTAGTCAATGGACACAGCTAAGCATTTCTTTCATCAGCAAATCAAGTGGCAGACCCTTATGGGGTCCTCTCAAATGCGACGCTGGCATAGGTCATAGGCAAGACAGTCAACTCTTTCCACTAGACTTTGTGATTGGGGATGGTACACACTTCCCAGCCTATGTTTGATTCGTAGTGATTATTCTTCTCATTACAGCATTGTCAAAATGAGTTCCATTATCAGAGCTAATTTTACAATTTGATCAATTTCTGCTACAGTTATGGCATCAGCCTTTGTTGTTGAACCTGTCAACTTTTGTTTGTTTTTTTGTACAGGTTTTGCTTTGCTTAAAAGGACCATCTGATCTTATGTTCTAAGCAGATTTCACATGATTGTTCAGTTTTTTTAACAGTAGCGACCATGTATGGAGACCACCAAGTGTTTTGTAAAACTTTCAATACTTCCTCTAACTGTCAGCACAAGTCTGCTGCTTTGGACACACACATAGACAGACACTGCAAATGTTCTAAAAACTATCTCTCCTGGCTGCACTGTGCAGGATTATAAGAAAATGTCTGCAGAGACAGAGAGGGATCTAAGGGGTGAACACATCTGAAACCACAGTAAACCTATGTCCTAGGAAAGTCAACAAAACAACTACAGTGAGATCACTATCGGTGATATACATAAGACCACACCCTGCAATGCAACAATTAACCATAATGCTTATTTATGTAAATTAACCTCAATGTATATAATCAAACTGCTCAAATTGTGTATCTTCCCACCAGCAAATGCAAAAATGAAATTATCAAACAGTATAAAGTCAACACAGCAATTTTCCAAAACAGCAAAAAACAAAAACAAACCAAACAAAATCAGCCAGCACACACAATGGTCACCACACCAAAAATATTTACAGCTTCAGTAACATAGGATGTTACTATTGTCCTTTATGATGTTTGCTCAAGTTATTTAGGACATGCAT
>NW_023339696.1:2120743-2125287 GCF_004916995.1 Morone saxatilis
TATGTTCTTCTCCTGTTGAGCTTCAGGGGTTAATTTATTTTACTGACTATCTACCATAGCGACTAGGATTTGCTGAAGGTTGGACATTATTTATTTTATTTATTTTTTGTTTCTAGGACTTCTACTTTAAACTACTTTATTAACTGGACTCCTAGCCCTACAGTCAAACAGACCATAAGGATGATCCTAATGTAGCGGAATCTCAGCTAGCATTCACTACCGGGCCTGCCATGCCTATTTATATAGCAATAGACGGCGGTTTCTTAGCAAGATGCTATTATTTGTTTTAATACTCCCGTCTAGATCAATCAGTACACACAGTGACTTTCCTACGATTTCTACTTTAAACTACTTTTATTAACCGGACACCTAGGCCTACAGTGAAACAGACCATAAAGATGATCCTAATGTAGCGGAATCTCTGCTTTTTTTACTACTTCTACTCATACATGAAGATGAATAATATAGTTTGCTTCATGTTCACAGAACCTTATCCCTGAATGCATTTTCCCACTACAACATATTAACTAGCTAAAATACTACATATATTAGCCCAACTTTCCTCTTCAGTCATGTTCCAAATTTGTTAATTTTAACAAATTTTAACTTGTAGCACAAGTTGGATGTTTCAACCATTTATCAATTTTAAGGTAACTTTTTCAACTATTAATCAATTTCTGTTGGTTATTTTATACATGTATTCATTACTTTTAGCTATTTTGAACATGTTTTTTTCAATAATTTTGACTTTTTAGCTAACTTTTTGAACTATGTATCCATTATTGTTGGCTATTTCAACCATATATCATAACTTTTCGCTTTTTTGAACATTTATTCTTATTTAGATGTTTTTTCACTCGAAATCAGTCGTAGTTACTCCACAATATTTTCATGTCTCAGGAATCACTGGTGCGTGGGCATTTAGGCATTTAGACATGTGACTTGTTGAAAGCTACTGAACCCTGTCAGCAATGTTTAACCATAAGAGTGATTTAAAACGTCCCATATTTAAATGGGTTCAAACTATAGCTACCCTCTTTGTACTCATGTACTTGTAGATTGGCAGCCTCTGTCCATGGTGCTGATCTGTGTTACCTATAAGATTCTCTTGTTTCCCTCTGCCCTCTGCTCTCTGCTTCTGTCTCTTCACAAAGTGAGCTCCAGTTGTATAACTGTACAAGCATTTTGCTGCACATTGCATAACGCAACTGAAAGCCAGCATTCTCCACATTCACTGTGGAGTGAACTGAGCACAAGGCTATTCTGTCAGCGTGAGTGGAGAGTGAGTAAGTAAAAAGAAAACCCAGAACACAGTAAGGCCTGCAGTTCTGACTTTGACGAAAAAAACACCTCAATGCACTGTTTCGGTATCTTGAAGGATAGGAACAAGATGTTGTGATGACGCTTGGTGAATTCTCTGCAGACTAATTTGTGAAGGAGACACAGGTTCAGCTTTCAATACTCAAAACCCTTTTCACAGCAGCCATTTTAACATGAAATAGTAGTGTAACCAAGTGTTACCAATAGTACTAATTGAGGTTCTGTTCCATTCAGGTCAAAGAGAGTCGAGTGCTGCTGTTGTGCATGTTGGCTCACTGGAATTGGAACTTAATTATTATATTTAATAACACCTGACTTTACCCTACTATGTCATGTCAAAAGGGCCGCAGTGAAAAAGGTCTGTTGAACATTTTTGGCTGTATGTGTAAAGGGATAGGGAAAGGTCAATTGGAATTGGTTATTTCATTCTTTTTTTAGGCAAACACAAAAAACCTTCTGTATGTCATATTTTAGGTTTATTTTTTGTTTTTTTTCTGATCTAACAATTTTTACTTTTAGGTTTGAATTTCTGCCACAAATAAAAGCATGGAAAAGCATTATGAATACTCTTATATCACTGAAAAACTATGAGATAAAACAATGACATCATTTTTACTCTATTAACTGTATATAATAAGTTTCACCATGATTTTATTTTCTGTTTATTTATTTATTTATTATTTTTATTTTGAGCATGGAAGTTAGTCAGCTAGCACTATTGTTCTATTTTTAACATATAACTGCCTTTATAGAGATATACACTCACATGTACAAACATCACCCCACATTGTACCCACCCTTATATCCCTCTCTATCTCCCCTGGGAACAAAATAAAAAAATAAAAATAAAAAAATAGATTAAGTAATACCATGAAATAGGGAAATTAGTGTAATACAGGTAGTTAATAGTTTATGTACTCTCTTGAAGTCTGTAAGTTGTAGCTGAAAATAAAAGTCCAACATCTGAGTTATTATTATTATTATTATTATTATTTTACCGCGCATGTAACATTTCCTATACTTTATTTTCTGGCACTAATGGCCTTCCATAGAACTAACTCGCATGTCTGCCAAAGCAACTGTGATGTGAACACACAGATGAGAATTTTCGTGTAATTTGCATTTATTAGCTGAGAGGGAGCAGAGAGAAGAGTGCAGGTGTGCATCACTTTAACGCCGGGTGCGCTGCTGTAGGCGTGTGGGTGTGCGCACACACAGAGTGATCATTTTTTCTGCAGTTGAATATTGACTGTCTCATAAGGATCTGTCTGTGTGTGTGGTGCTGTTGTAAAAGTGCTTGCATCGGCAGGTTCATCCTGAGAGCCTCTCAAATCAAATGACCAAGAATAATGTGGAGAAAAAGGCTGATGTCAGCAAGACTTCACACGCACACTCACACACGCACACACACACACACATATTCGTGCACTTGTACAGCTGGGCCTGTTTGTTTTTTAATATGAATGTGTTTCATTTTTTCTTTGTTCCTACCTTTTCTCCTGTTTTTTTCCCTTCATCCTTTCTTCTTTCTTTTCCTTTACTTTCCTCCCTCTTTCTTTCCAGCCTCTATTTCTGTCCCTGTAGTGTCTGCAGTATGTAATCCCTGTCTCTCTGTAAGATCTACTTGTCGACTCATTCATTTAACCATGAAATCTATCGCTGTTCCTGTGTGTACAACAGCATCACACTCGTGGGGGCGGCTGTGGCTTAGAGGCAGAGCGGGTCGTCCCCCAATCAGAAGGTTGTTGGTTCGATGCCCGGCTCCTCCTGCCACGTGTCGAAGTATCCATGAGCAAGATACTGAACCCCAAAAAATTGCCTCCGCCCGATGCATAGGCATCGGTGCTGTGAATGTGTACTGAATGAGTTAGTTTCTGATCTTTGCCATCTACATGTGTGAATGTGTGTGAAAGGGTGAATGTGGCACGTAGCTCATAAAAAGCGCTTTGAGTGTCGGAAAAGACTAAGAAAGGCGCTATACAAGTGCAGGTCGCCTTATACCATCTTACGTCGTCTGTGTTTTGTGGGGAAAAAAGAGTAGATTTGGAAACAATAAAAAAAATATTATCATTTCATCCTTTACCTGGAGCGCATCCCCCGGTGCAACACAGATCTGAATGTTTCTGCGTAAATTGTTGACATATGTAACACTTCTTAGCTCTTTGGGAAAAATATAAATACAATTTGGGATATCGAGGGTTTGAAATGGCTAGGCCGAATTTATTGAATTGAATAGCCTTCCATCTGCCATGGTTGTGATCTTTTTTTGGGCACCTACTAGAAAAATAGAACGAGAGTGATCCAGTGATGCCAAGGAATATAGAAGTAGGGGGGTATAACGTAAGCTTATAAACGGATTAAGTGTCGGCGCCTCTGGTGCAGCGGCAAGAGCAGGTCGTCCCGCTAATCGGACAAGTTGTTGGTTCAATCCCGCTCTTCCCGCGTATGTCAAAGTATCCTTGAAGCAAGATACTGAACCCCCAGTGAATGTGTATGAAAGCGGTGAATGTGGCATGTAGTGTAAACGTGCTTGAGTGTCGGAGACTAGAAACTGCGGCTATAGCAAGTACAGGCTCCATTTACGGCATTTACCATAAACTGTATATATGTCGTTGTAGGGATTTACTGTTAAATAGGGCACTGCATACCATTAATCGAAAAATTGCGATTTGCAAATACGGTCAAGTGCAATATGCAAATCTCAGAAGCTGCAATTTTGTTTTGGTGACAAACAGCATTATAATGAAGTTCTGTCATGCTGCCAGAGGTGCAGATTTAGAAAACATGTTTCACCGTCATCGATGATTTAGATATTTTCAAGTGAGAAATTAAACTGCTGCAAAAATGAATCATTTCCACCAATTTGGCGAATCATATTGCAATATACTGTCAAAATACCATCACAATTTGATGTTTTTACGCGATATGCAGTCCTAGTGTTTAAAAACCCAGACTGTGTGTTGTTGGGGGTGTTTTTTTTTTGTGTGAGAGTGTTTTTTTACTGTGCCAGTGAACAAGCAAAGTCCAGCAGCTGTGGAAGGCAGTACAACAAATAGGACCTGTCCCAGCCTGAACGGGGGCCACTGCACACCTATTGATTGATTACTACAGTAAAAGGAGAGAGAGATGAGACCCTTAACACACCGAGTGGAGGTGCTGATGGCAGCTGAGCGGGAGGTGCTGATGTGGATGCTTTGTCCCGCAGCAGAGCTGAAAGCAGGAGA
>NW_023339696.1:2125387-2127527 GCF_004916995.1 Morone saxatilis
ACATTTTCTGTAAATTCAATGAATGAATAGTGTATATGAAATGACCACACTGACAGGCCTATTTCTTATTACACTTTGAATGATATACTTGACACATAAAATGCGCTTAGTCATATTTGTTTCTTTTCCTCCTTTTAATTAGAACCTTTGTATAAATTGTCAAATAGGCCTGTAACAAACTACACTTTTCTGGAATCAGTAGATAAGCGGCATTATGAAATAAATATATGAAATGTGGATAAATGTGACAATGTAGTAGTCCAAATACAATGGAGCACCTGCAGCAGGGAATGCCACGCAAAGCTTATTAGTTAATTAGCTCCAACTCGGTATGCAAATTAGTGTATACTAAACATTTTTTTAAACCATAGCTTGTGTTAAAAAACAGTGCTAATGCAGGCCAATCAATCAGACTGGAGAAAGTAAACACACACGTGCACACACTTGATGAGAGAAATCAATCAGTGGAGGAGATAGTCCGAGTCCGTCACTGGCTCTCTTTTTTGTGTGTGTCTGCCTATGTCTCTCGCTCTCTGCTCGCTGTGATAAGTGGGTTAAGATCCTCTGGGTTAATTAGACTGTTTCAGATGTGACTAATTTGCTGGCTGCAGGCACTACAATATGTTAAATACCCTGTGAGTGTGTGTGTGTGTATATGGGCAGGGCAGGGCATCCTTCATAACAGACAGTTTGACATGTGTATATAAGATAATGCATTATTAAGCTGTAAGCTCTACATTGTTAGATGTTCAGTATGTCTGTGTCCTCATCCATCTTGTTTGTGTTGATTGTTGTGTTCCATCATTCTAGTTCTATTTTAACATAGCGCAGAGGAACAGTTTCATACTTTCTTCATTCATTTTCGACCTCTGCCGTCAGTCTAGAGTTCACTGCTTCTACCCAGTCGAAATGTAGTTCTCATTAAGATCCAGCACAACAGTTTGTTTCATTGACAAATTTTCTTTAAGTTGACTTTATATCATTAGAAAAATCTAAGCCCCAAAACCCCAAACTATATTGATAATTGATTTTATCTATCCTACATCAGCTGTTTTGACAGGTAATGTTATAATTTCCTGTAGTGGAAGAAAAGTAAATTCAATTTAAGAGAACATCTGAAAAGAAGATGCATTAAAGATAATGTTTATTCAGATAAATAACACATTTCTAAAAGGTTTGGAGAAATGCTGTATGTAAGTGTAATATACTTTGTTTTAAGTACAGTTAACTGATTAAAATTGGTACACTTAACCTAACTATTTATTGTTAAGGTAACTTGGGTAAATTGAGTTACTTGCACTAAATGAAATATTTTTTCATTTTTGAACTGCTGGAGTTGCAGTTAAACAGTTTAAGGCAATTGGTTTCCTCACACACAGTTTTACATTGTAGTACTTTTTGCTGTTAATACTTTTGTACTAAAATTCATGCAAGATGAAGATTACCACTAAAGCTTTACTCTTTATTAAGTTGCAGTTTTCTAAGAAGTTTGTAGCATGCCAGTGTGTTTGCAAGTTTTAGCTCTTTAAATGTCCAGTGTGTAACATTTAGGAGGATCTATTGTGAAATGGAATATAATATTCATTCAGGTATGTTTTCTTTAGTGTATAATCACCTGAATATAGGAATTGTTGTGTTTTTGTTACCTTAGAATGAGACATTGAGTACACAATGTTGAACTGCCATGTTTCTACAGTAGCCCAGAACAGACAAACCAAACACTGACTCTAGACTGAGCTTTTTGCGTATGTTTTCTTTGAGTTTCACAGCCACCGTAGTTTCCCCAACACACAGCAAGCAGTATTCAAGTTGGTTGCACTCACCAATTTCGCCGTTTTATTTTTTCCAATGGTTTGGTTTCCATTTATTTGTGTGACTTTTTATTATTAAAACATGTCACAGAGCATTGTTATAAACATGCCAATATGCTATCTATGAGGATATTGGTGGACAGCATATTCTTTTGTTTCTTGTCATATTCTTATTGGTTGGTTTGTATTTGTGGGTTGTAGTGGCAGAAGCTTTGTGAGTCAGTAGCTCTCTCTCTCTCTGGTTGAGTGCCAGCACAGGAGGCTGAGGTTCACAGTCTTTTGAGCAATGCATGCACTCTATCATGTGTCATTCTGAAGGCGCTGACACA
>NW_023339696.1:2127549-2129048 GCF_004916995.1 Morone saxatilis
CACACACACACTCACCTACACACACACACACACACACTGTGAAACTTTCACTATATCCTGACAGTAGAACATGACACAATTAATCTGTGAAAAAATCAGCTTCCTCTGGCCACTCTTAGTACTCCAAATTTGCAAAAATCCACTGGGCCTGAACAAAGGCAAACAATTAAGAGCCAAGAAAGATATAAAGACGCTTTGGGTTGGAGGCTTGATAGTTGAGTCTCATTCTCATTCCAGAGTCCCAAAGCACCTGTATTTGATGGCCTGGGAATGAAACTCAACAATCAACTACCTTCATCTGAAAAAAAAATTACCTAGTGAAATACCTAGTGCATCTTTTAAAGCGTATGAACACCCACATATGTGTTTTCAATTATTCTGGCTGATTAGACCTCTGCTCAGGTTGAAAGTGGGTGGAGCATTGATGATAATTTATTAGGTCACAAATCTACCAGTTTGAATGATAAAGTTATAATTTGTCCTACCCTAACAGGTGCAACACAGCCAACAGGAGTTACACACCAATACAGTCCAGAGAAGAGGTCTAATCAGAGGATGTTCAGAGGATTTAATAAAAAGTGATCGTCAATAATGTATCACCAGTTAATGATAATGTATAAAAACGTGGTTCATTTTAGTTGCCTTATTATTCTGAAGTCCTTTTATTTTGGTGCCATATTGATGCAGTTATTGATGGAAATGCCCAACATTTTGTTTCAAATGTCCAAAATGTGTTTTTTTAAACTTGTCCTTTTAGTGATTTTCTAACTTTGAAGTAATACATAAATGTAAAATTAAATCTCTGTTGGCCCTTAGTACCAGCAACAATGCATGTTTGGAAGAAATATTGTTCCTGTGAAGCTGATGTTATCCACTTGTTGTTGACTTTAACATCTAATGTATTTGTGCTTGAATATATCATCTTCATGCTGAAAAGGCTACCTAAATCACATACAAGTTGAAATGCATGTTAAATTCAAGAGCATGCTGTTTAAAGCTTAATATTAATGCTTATTATCTGTGTTTATTTTTTTCTCTCTGCTGGACATGATGATTGGTCTTCATAAAGGTAAGACCAAAAACCTTTTACTTCACTTTTCACACTGTCTGTCTGGCATAATAAGAAAATGTTAAAGTTCCCATGAAACAGAAATCAGATAGCAGTTTGCTTCCTCATGTTTAACCGTTTCCTGTAAAAACAGCTAGGGAGGAATGTTGATTGAAGTTTACGGTAGCTAATAGCGATACATGTGCATTACACCCCCACAGCTAGGTCTATGAGCTAGGGAATACAGAATTAAGGTGGTTTTCTTTCTGGATTTGGCTCCTGGCATCCCAGTGCTGAGTCAGGTTAGCTGCATGGCTGACCAAGCTAACAGCAGTAAGCGGTTCACTACTTAGGGCGTTTTCACACATACCTCATTTGGTCCGGACCTTCGGACTTTTCAGTTTGGTCCGAACCAAAATTGTAGGTGAGAAAGGTGCCACGGACCACGGTC
>NW_023339696.1:2129148-2130484 GCF_004916995.1 Morone saxatilis
TTGTCTTTCCACATGCCCATGTTTCATGTTGGATTGAATCTGTGTGCTTTCGTTCATTTTATGACAAAATTAAACTGCACACAGCAGTCATTATGGAAATAAAAAGGCTACTATATGGAGATCTGTGTGGGTGGGATGAGGGTGGTGGACTCTGAATAATGCATTTCCTCTATGGACCACCACACTCACTGGGTCTCAGATGTGTACTGTGTCAGGGCAATAAATCAAGCAGCTGTGTCAGATTTATTACAGTTGTGTTTTTTATGAACGGTCATTTAGTTTTCATGAGGATGCTTCGTGGTGGTAACACATGACGGCCTCTGTGAGACACCTGCAACATTCCTGTGACATCACACATCACTGCCCTTGCAAGAGGATATATAATGGTGCAGAGGCTGTGGTGTGTCCACGTTGTTTCTTTAAATTCAGTATATTCAATACAAACTGAATACATATATATACTGCATATAGCATTTTTTTTATTATTATTATTATTTTTATCGCTCTTTCATTTCAGTGCAATTGTCCAGGCTCAGAAACATCAGAATATCTGGATCTTGCATGTGTACCTCAGTCTTATGTAGCTCTGGCTGCGACTGCAGGAGGAACAGGGGCCATACCAGTCTACATAGTTGTCTAAAATGTCACTTAAAGGCACATTTATAATCTTAAAGGTGCTATGAGTAAAATATATTTTTTATGTGTTAAAAGCTCTACTTTACGTCAGCCATCACTGATATAAAGTGTTCTGTCAATAACATGGCTCTCCCTTGCATCCTTTCTGCAGTAAACAGAGAATACATTTCCTGGTATCCTGTTCCCACTTTATGAAACCAGGAGAGAGAACTCCTGGTAAAGATGTGCCTCTTAATCCTAAATTATGTATTTTAAATATTTACCTAGATAGTTTTCTAACCTCAAACATGCCAGGTGCCTACTTAAACCTGCAGTTGGTAACTTTTATAAAAAAAATACTTTTTGTCATATTTGCTGAAACTTTCACTATATCGTGACAGTAGAACATGAGACAGATAATCAGTGAAACAATCAGGTTCCTCTGGCTCCTCCTAGCGCTCCTAATGGTATTTAGAAAAATCCACCGGGCCTGAACAAAAAAAAACAATCAGATCTTTTCATAATGAATTGTGAAGCTATTTGTAAAGTCTGTTTCAATAATGTGATTTTTTTCAGTTCAAATACATGTAATAATATCTGTCATAATATATATATGTGTGATTGTTTGTGATTAAATCAGCATATGGGGTTAACGTTAGGGTTAGAGGTTAGGTGTTAGGGTAATGGTAAATGGACCTGTACTTGTATTGTGCCTTTCTAG
>NW_023339696.1:2130509-2130689 GCF_004916995.1 Morone saxatilis
CACTCAGTGATGGCAAAGTCTATCAAACAGAAACTAACTCATTCATACACATTCACATCGCATCGGGAGCAATTTGGGGTTCAGTATCGTCATGTGGCGGTAGGAGCCAGCGATCGAACCAACAACCTTCCGATTAGTGGACGACACGCTCTCCCTCTGAGCCACAGCCGCTTCGCTGTT
>NW_023339696.1:2130789-2132976 GCF_004916995.1 Morone saxatilis
CAGGGAATTTGACAGAGCGCTTACACCACCCCCAGCGGGGGAGCCAGATGCCACTGTTCGAGGTAGGTAGCGCCAGTGACTATAATAATAGGCCTAATAATAAATACTCTATAGGCCCAATCTTATAACAGTGTATTAATACAATGGTTTATTTATCAACAATTTCCTACGGCGGAATAATGTAAATCAAAATAGTAAAACTATATTATTCCATTTTATTTTTTAGTTGAGGAACCTGAGAGAGCCAAAAGAAAAAGGGATGAGTTCAGCGAGTGGGAGGATTATGGTGAAGAAGATGGCGAGAAAAACGAGGTTCAGCGCTACATTGACAGCAAGTTCTTGCGGGATGGGGATGATCTTCTAAGTTTCTGGGAGTCGCAGTCAAAGGCCTTCCCTCTGCTTGCCAAGGTGGCAAGGATGATTCTCTGCATCCCAGCAACAAGTGCATCGAGCGAGCGGACGTTCAGCTCAGCCGGCCGGGTGCTCGAGTCCAGGCGAAACAGACTATGTGAAAATAGATGCGGTTGTGCGGGCGGGATGGAGCGGGTCAAATTATTAAATAAATGCGGGACCCGCGGGTTGGAAAAAAACCCGACCCGCGCATCACTAATTTGAATGGCTGAATGAGGCATGTATACAGCGCTTTGAATGTTTGGAAGAAACTATAGAAAGGTGCTATATATCCATTTACCATTTATCATCCATAAGGTGCAGGATGGAGTTGAGCAGGGCACTGTGCGGTTGATGCCAAACTGTGAAAACCTCTTTGTGGAGCTGCTTTGTGCACAAAGGCATTTTCATGTTTAAACAGTAATGGGGTAAACACAAACTGTTGCCACAAAGCTGGATGCACTAGTCTAAAATATCATTAAGATTTCCTTTATCACAACCAAAGAGCTGAAACCAGGAAAACCCACACCAAATCTACACAAAAGTATATGGACGAGAAGAGTTTCTGCATACTTTTGGCCATATAATTTAATAGTACAAATGAAAGAAAATAGAACAAAAACTAGTGCACACAAGGAGAGGAGGAGGAAAGGGATTGTGAAAGAGAAGAGAGTGGTGAAAACATTTTTTGGGAAATGCTGCTTTCATTCACAGTGGCACCTCCTCCTCCTCCTCCTCCTCCTTCTGCTCATTCCCCCACCACACACACACACACACACACACACACACATACAAAAAGCCATCTATAATTGATGCTAGCTGTAGGCAGACACTGGCAGGCTGGACTTTATAGCGCAGCTGGATGTGCACAGTGGAAGGCTGAGGCAAGATGGTAGAGCAGGTACTTCTGAGAGTACACACTTTCTCCTTCACCTCTCTCTCTCTGTCTCTCTGACTCTTCTCGCTGTCGCTTCTACACCCGCTCTCGCTACACACTGTGCTGTGCTGTGACTGCAGAAGGAAGCATGCTGCATGTTCCCTTTATGGGTTAGTGTGTGTGCTTATGAGTGTGTGTGCGTAAATTATATATATATATGAATATATATTCATATATATATACATATATATATGGATGCAGTACTTGTGGGTGTGCAGGGCTTCATGCTCTGTTTATGTGGGTTTGTGTGCATGCATCCCTTCCCTCCTACCTCGATCTTTCATCCTCATCTGTGGCAGCAGCTAGCACGAGTCGATGAATTTACGCATTAGAGAGAGGGAGAGAGAAAGAGTGTGTGAGAGCGAGAGAGGAGCTGCAGCTCTCTTTTGGAAATGAAACCAAGAAACCCTGCGTACCGAACAAAGGTTTGTTGTGTTTGTTTAGCAGGAAGAGGAAGAGAGGATGAGGGATTGTGGAGTAAGAAGGAAGACAGAGGGAACTATTACTATTCATTGTGTTTTATTCATAGGGAAACACGTACAATATTAAACATAAATGTTATCACATGGTGTATTGTACTGTGTTGTGAGCTAGCTTAAAAAGTGAGTTCTTGATGTCTTGTTTTATTGAAATACTTAAATGGATGCATTTTCACACACAAGTGTTTACATTCACATTTTAGATTTCACAGTGTGCTTTGCATATTTGGATGTGAATCTGTAGTGTGACAGAGTACGATAATGACAATAATGTCTTTGTTAAAGTCCCCCTCCAGTCAGAAATCATTGTTTCTACTTGTTTCTACAGTGTGCTGTTTAAATGCTGTATGTGCAGAGTTTGACACTTAAAGGATGTTTTCA
>NW_023339696.1:2133144-2139119 GCF_004916995.1 Morone saxatilis
GCAGAAAAACTTTAGAAATCAACATTTGTATTTTCAGAGATTCTGGAAATTTTAATGAGGGGGAAAGAGAAGATGAGTTTTTTAAGAATTGTATGTGGAAATTAGACTTTTCTTGTGGAAAAAACATCAGACACACATTATTGTTCCATGCAGACTTTCTGTATATATGTCTTAATACATGTTTGGAGGGGATCTTTACTACGTTACTACTACGTTATTGATCATGGAATCTTTCCCCCAAACGATTTCCTGTTCATATTGGACCTGAGGAAGATTCCATGGTAAAAGATTGGAAACAAAATACCTCTAAAAAAAACTACCTATAAAAAGTTTTAGCTCAAGCTAACAAAGAAACAAAGTGAAACATCTGACATTTGGAACTAAAAATAGAGCTTGAGAGAGAGTCTTAATCAAAAGTATGTCACCTGACTGAGGATTGTAGTTTTTTTGAAAAACATTGTTATATGTTTGTAGTGGCCTGTATCATTACCATTTCCCACTAGCCCTTGAGATTTGCAGACCATGAGTGAGTCTTAAGCTGCATTGGACACCACCTACTGGCCAAAATGTAGTATGTAGTATGCAAATAAAAGAAAAATATCTAGATGTCATGCTGATTGAGAGCAAACAACATCAATAGTGACAGCTGTTGAACCTATGGCTGCTGAAGCAAGGACTCAGCCTTGGTACATGGGGCGCCAGCTCTACTAGGTGAGCTATCCGGGTGCCCCGAATATTTGCAGTTTTAAGAAAACTGAGATAGACGTTATTTATCTGTCAGGTAAATGTTCATCTTTGGAAAAATAATGAAAATCCACAATTATAACTTCTCTTTTCAGAGCATGATGGGATGATACACAATAGCAATGGTTTTCCATTAGCATTGCTATTATTTTCTTCCACTTTCCAAAACCAGAAACTGGCTGAGCCTGGTCTAACATACTCTGTTCTGATAGTATGTAGTTTGTGGTTCCGAATACAGACTTTTATGCTTATAAAACCAAGTTACGCTGAACCTGTGCTGCCACGCTTGCAGCGTTGTCTGTGTTGTGGCTTTCACAGAGAACACTGAACAAATGCAGCTACAGCGCAATCTGTTACGGAAGTCAAGTCAATATAAGATTTTATGGAGTTCGCAGAAGTAAGACAGACAGTCATTGGAGGAGCGACTGGGGCATTAAAAATTCTAAACACAAGACACAAATTTGAGCATAATCTACAATTGTCTTTAAGAGATCATTCTAGAGTAGAGTAACACACAGGGAGGAATACTGAGAGATGTTTTTATTCTGAAGGAGAAAAATTCCGCCTGTCTCTCTCTCCCTGTGCACTTACTCAGAATTTTAATTGTATTCCTTCAGTCGCCTGTGTGTGTGTACGTGTGTGTGTGTGTGGGTGTGTGTGTGCAGTGCTCTGCCACGTAAAGCATATTTCAGCCTTCTAAATGTGGTTCTCATTACACAGCAGAGCATTTAGCCAAGACTCACTGTCTGCATCCCTCTTTTTCTTTTTCCTACATATGGCTGCACCTCCCTCTCTCTCTCTCTCTCTGTAATGGCTGAGATATAAATGTCCCACAGGAGCAACCTCTCTCACATACACACTGCACACTGTTTGGGGGTATGTTCACTCTCTCCCCTTCAGTGTTTCCACTATTTTTTGTGAATTGCTGTTACAGCCAGCTGAAACCACGTTTCTACCACTCGTAGTTTTCACTGTGACGGTGACAGTCATTGCTGACTGTGTTTGGTCATTAGAAATCACCATTTTTGATGGGGATTACTGGAATACAGGACACATTTTGGCAAGTGTTTGGTAAATTCCTTTCTTTAGTATGCAGAATTTGTATTTTAAAAGAGCAACTTACTTCGGACTACATCTATAAGCCCTGACACAACAAGTCAGTTGCTTGGTCAGTGGCCCAAAATGTGGCGCTGTAGGTAGGTCTTCTAGTGTTGTTTTTAACACTCCCACAGTCAGAGTCAGGTGATGTTTTATAAAGACGAGTCTTGCTTGTGGAGGTGGTGGGGGGGATTGGATTACTCAGGAAGACCACTGTTGGTGTCCTGTGTGTAACCAAAAGTAAGCTATTTTTTTACATACCTAAATTAACTTATGTTTGGCATGGGACCCAAGATCCTGTAGGCCTTCTGCAGAGGCACAACCTAGAGCATCCTTACTGGTTTTTATTACTGCCTGGTATGAGAACTGTACTGCCCTCAACCGCAAGCCGCTACAGAGGGTTATGCGGTTGGCCCAGAGGATCAGTGGATGTGAGTTTTCCCAAACCTAGTCAAGTACTTCTTGTGCCTAAACCTACCCTAACTACAGTATGACCGTTTCACAATGTTAACCATGCAAACTTTATTTTGAAAGTGTAACCGGATGTTTTTCTCGTTACCGGAAGTTGCAGAAATGACACAAGAGGGGTACCTACAGCGTCATATTTTGAAGACTAAAATACTCACTATTAAATTAAATGCAGTTTTTCCTGCACAGGGTACATAAAAAGTATTTATTGTATATTAGCAGCTTGACTTAAGTATTTTGGCTATATGAGAGTTTATTAATGTGTGTGTGTCATTTGGTCGGGGTGTCTGTGATGTAGAGTTCCCTCTATAATCAAGTGGATAACCCTGCTCTCTCGATGATGGATATATTGGTTCTTATAACACAAAACAGCTCTTCAAGTATATTTCCTCTACGTGGACTAGACTACAGTCTGTGTGTGTGTGTGCTAGCAGCAAGTTTATTCAACTTAGAGTCCCATTACACTCAGAACTAGGGGACTTTGATGGAAGAATAGAACATTTATAAAACTCTAATCACATCTGCACTGTAAATGTGCACTGATAAGTAACACTGAATACAATAAGACTAGTGAGAGTTATGATGAACCAACCTTTTAAAAGCTTTTTTTGTAAATTTACAAGGTGGTTGATGTATAGTTTGATTCAGTGAAAATGTCAACAATCAGATGATTTCCGTTCTTTAAGTCTTGCAGGACTGCAGGAATATACATACAATTTAAAAGTTGTCTGCAGGTTGAGGCAAAGGAAAGCTCAGGAAGTGTCCAAATTGGAAAACAATTCCTCCTTCAGGTGTCAATAAGCTCAAAAAGTGACATTATTATATTATATTGTTTCATTTGCTCATGGGACATAAAAAACAAAATGGTTCATGCTCTCTGGACTCTTAATATTTGAAGAAATCCAGCTATTTGTTTTCAAGATACAGTTCAAGATAAAGTTGTCATCAAGCAAAGTATGGATAGCATAGACATTTTGGCCTAAAAGACTATCCTCCTAGCCTCTGGAGGCCAACAATATTCCTATCAAATTCCATTGCAATCTAGCCAGTAGGACAGATATTTTGATGGATGGACAGACCAACCAACATACATATTTCCATAAGACTGCAGCTTATGAGGGAAAACACATTAAGAAACAAGCCATACTAACAGCTCGGGGAGGTCACACATAGGCAACTACTCCAATGTTAAAGTTTATATATGAAATTCACTTGCCACTAGATGTCGCATTAGAGCATCAGATAAACTGACTGCAAACTGGACAGAAACAAAATAAAACTCACAAAAACTGTCATTGTTAGTCTTTCCGCAGTCTTTCCAACAATCACCCACTCTGGTTTGGTTTAAAATAAACCCTCATTCACTGAGTTAGATGAGAAAATAGACACAAAACAGGCTACAAAGGCTGCCATGTAACATTATCTAATCTAAAGTATGTCAACAAAAAGTAGTTTTTGCCACTGACAGGCTCAGATTGTTATTCTAAGTGTCTGACAACATAATATAAAGGATCTCCACATAGATAAATGTGACCTTTTATTTAACCAGAAACATCCATAATATCCCCAATAGCTCGCCAACAGAACAAAACAGCATATCATTGTAACATTTGAACTATTCCATCCATCACCCACTCTTCTTCGATCAAAAATAAACCCTTCATTCTGCAGTTTCAGTTGCTTTCAAGGATTTGCATGCTAAAACATGCATGCGCGGCTAGACCGGTTATGTAAACAAACCACAGAGAGGTTAGGATAGCAACACAGGCAGAGAGATGTCATCTGTGTTCAGGACACCATGTCTCCACTATATCTCAGTGGTTTGCAGCTATATTCATGTTTTAAATCTTATTCATATTACCTTTTAATATGCTGATGTTCACCATTTTAGTTTAGCATGTTAACATGCTAAAGAACAACTGTTATTAGTTTTGCAGGTACTTATTTACAAACCAAAGTAGTACAAAAATGTATATTTTGACCTCAGGGTCAGAGTCAGAGGAGGGAAGCATGAATGTGTGAACCAAGGAACCAGGAATTGAACACAATCCACTAATCTAATCTAATGATGGAATGTTGAAATTGTTTTCTAAATTAAAAAGTGACTCTCTGTCAATACAGGGTAACCAGGACACACCGGCACCCCCGGATCCATCCATGGCCCAGGCTTACCCATCAGCCCAGTTTGCCCCCCCTCCCCAGAACGGCATTCCAACCGAGTTCACAGCTTCACACCCCCATCCACATCCACACTCCCACCCACATCCTCACCAGCACCCAGCAGCACCGCAGGACTACACCGGGATCCAGGCCTCCGTCAGCGAGCATCCACTCAACATGTACCAGTCCTCACAGAGCCACAGTGAGCAGAGCGCGTCGGACTCCGGCAGTCAGACGGTCACCGGCACAGCCACAGTAAGGCATCATGACAAAAGATGTTAAAAGTTATTGATTTTAAAACGTTAAATCCTACTCTATACACATGTTGTAACTTGTTTATTCAACACGTGACAGAGAAATATGAAACTAAAACATTGTGGTTTTGGGTTAGTTTGTACTATATTTTTATTTTTTGTAATTTTGTATATCCAAGTAGTTTCAAAATCAAATAAGAGAATAGACCAGTAAGGTTACAAAGTCCAGATTTACAGGAGACAAAGCCCTCTAGCAACCGTTGCCTCTTAACCTGCCTGGACCTTATCCTATGAAGCCAACCACAAGGCCAGAGGGAGAAAAGGAAGGGGAGAGGTGGTAGTAATGGTAGTTTCTCCCATTTTGATGGTCAACCACTGGAAGCAGTGACTACATGCAGTATCTAGAAAATCCTGGCTGCATAGTAAGGTTGCCAGATCAGAAAACCCACTTAACATTATGCTAGATTTAACTGTCGCTGCTGTTTTTCCAAGCATACTTCTGATTCATTCTAAATAGAATGTCCAGACCGGGACCGAATTCAACATCCAATGCCGACAGAGGCCAGTTTGACAAAAGGGAATACAGTACTGAGTAGGTGTTTTTGCCAGAATTGGCTCCTGGCACCCCAGGGCTGAGTCAGCCAACATTAGCTACACAAGCTACTGTTAGCGGCAGTTAGCTACTTTTAACAACAAGTCCATCAGAAAACCACATAAATCCCTGTGGTACTGCTGTTGTCAAACTGGCCTCCATCTGTCTCGGAGGCTGCTGAGTCTGGTTCCATGGCACGCTAATGGCAGCTTACAGCAGCAGCACTCTTAAAAAGTACATTATCTGTACTGGATACTCGTTTCAGCCAAGTACTGGCTCAACCCTACTTCTGATATTATGTTATCCTACAGTTTATGGTTTACATCTTACTCACTTATGAAGGTATGCAAATCAATTTATGTCTGTAGAAGCAGAGTCAGGGTTTCTGGCACAAGGTGCATGGAGAAGGGAAAAAGTCTAAGGAGGTCAAAACTCCAGCAACTTAGTAGTATATAATCAGAATGGCTTAATCTGAAACTGATACTGCAATTTTGAGTATCTGCTGATACAGATGCCAAACAATCAGTTGTTAACAAGACATTTGTATAGATGCTTATCTAGCCATTTAACCACATACCTGCCAACTTTTCAAAAAACCTTGGAGTGAGATTTTGTCGGGGTGACCAAAATGACACCACAAGTTGGTGGCTCAGATATCA
>NW_023339696.1:2139219-2141335 GCF_004916995.1 Morone saxatilis
AAAATACACTAAACTATTAATTTAGAAATCGGATTAATAATTAAATGAATAACTATAACCAAAATCACTATTAGTAGTTAAAGTAGCCAGAGGCAGAGAGACATTCATCAGCACTGTCACTGTCTGGTTGAATATGAGCATGTTCTGAACTATGATCAGAGATGTTGCAGTCATCATCTGAAAAGTCAATCGTACAGCTTTCTACAGTTTTTGCTTTGAGAATGCCTATCTCGATGCAGTTGGTGGACACGGCGGTTGCGCTCAGTGTCCTTATACTGCCGTTTGTCACCCTCTTTTGAGCTGTTGTGAGGGGGATGTTTTGGAACAGTAGGTTTGAGTAATCCTTTAACATTTAAGCTGGCCAGTTTATTTGTTGTGGGGAGACACTGTGAGGTCAGGCAGGAGGAGCCAGGGATCGAACCAACAACCTTCCGATTAGTGGACAACCCGCTCTGCCTCTGAGTCACAGCCGTCCTCAGCTTTTCTCCGCTAGCCACCATGGCACCAGGTTGACCTCCATCCTCAAGGCAGGTGCAAGGCTATTCCATCTCGCCTCCTCAACGCGCTGTTGGTTCCTGTCGCTGTAATGCTGTGGACTGTCCTGTAGACAGTCCTGGGGTGCATATTGCTTCTTCTTACCCTCGACACCTTGTGCTTTTGGTCACAAGTCAACGCTAGCTCTGTGCTAGCACTCTCCAAACAAGCCAACCCTAGCTCTGGGCTAGCGCTCTCCATTCAGGACATGCCGCTGCTATACTCCGCCTGAGATCTTCATAAACGTAACAACATCCGACCGGACCGCATGCACATTCTCAAAGAAAGAGGATTTCTAGACATCGCCATCCTACACACAAAGGCTCTGGTCGTTTGTTTACTTACACCTTCAAGTCCCTAACTCCATCCCATCCCTCTGGTCTCATCTCACCGCAACTTCCTCATTACGTCATCACAACAAACAGCATGTGAATCTGTCCAATCTCCATCTCCTTCCTCGGTCCTCACAACCCATCACAAAGCAACATCGCCTAAACTGGCCATACTCAACACTCGTTCACTCAACAATAGAAGCCCCATTCTGAATGACTTTATAACTGACAATAACCTAGATTTCCTCTGCCTCACTGAAACCTGGCACAAACTCCTGGACTATTTCTCACTAAACCAGAGCACTCTGACAGAATACACATACATTGATAAACCTCGCCCTGAGGGCCGGGGGGTGGTGTTTCTGCCATTTCCATTCCTGCTGCTTATTCTTTTGTACACCTTGCCTTCAAACTCTTTGGTCCCACTCCCCTGGTCACAGCTGTTATCTTCCACCACCCCCAAACCAAACCCCTCATTTCTTCCTGACCTTTCTGATTTCCTGACCCAACTATGTGCCATCTTACCCTCTGTTCTCTTCATAGGTGACTTCAATATCCGAATTGATAACTCTGACTGTAAATCTGCCACAGATTTCCTGGAACTGCTACAATGCTTCAACTTCACTCAGCACATCAGCTTCCCCACCCACAGCCATGGTCACATACATCAACTTTTCACCCCCATCACAAAAGACAAACGCAAGATATCCTTTAAAAATCTTAAATCTCTATCCCCCGCAGCTCTTTCAGCCTTGCTTGCTAGTAAAATATTTGCCTCCCCTCCCCTAATGTCTGATAATACCACCCATCTTGTCAACTATTATAATAAAACACTCTCCTCTTGTCTCCACCAGCTCAATCCCATTAAAACCAAAACACTCTTGTTCCACTTAAACTGGCTGCTGTCACCACCATCCTCAAAAAACCTGGTCTTAACCTTAACATAATAAGCAGTTTCTGGCCCATCTCCGATCATCCCTTTCTGTCAGAAATGCTGGAACGTGTTGTTACGTCTCAACTCAAAGCCCACCTCATTTCCAACGTCCTGTTTGAACCATTTCAATCCGGTTTCCATTCACAACACAGCACAGAAGAAACAGCCCTCCTCAAAGTCACGAAGGACCTCCTCCTTTCCGCAGACTCTGGTCACCTCAATATTCTCATCTTCCTGGACCTCACTGCAGCCTTTGGCACTATCAACCACACCATTCTTCTCTCCTGCCTTGAGTCCTCCCTCAACATCACTGGTG
>NW_023339696.1:2141435-2147019 GCF_004916995.1 Morone saxatilis
GGACTATTTATTCTTCAACCTGGCTTACCAGCATTTCTTGTTCCTAAGGAGACTAAATATAGTCCATCTGTCTCCCCAGATTCTGGTGAACTTTTAATACTGCACCATTAAGAACATCCATACCAACTACATCTAAGTATGGCTTAGCAACTGCTCTGTCTCAGACAGAAAAGCCCTGCAGAGGGTGGTGAGAACTGCCCAGTGCATCACTGCTTCCCACCATTGAGGCTGTCCAGAGCAAGTGGTGTCTGCGAAGGGCACGCAGCATCGTCAGACATAGACGTCAGACATAGACCATTCCCCGGGCCCCCATGCACCTTCCTCCTGTACATTTTCACTGTTTCACTGGCTGCTAGCACATCAACACTACCATCTACACTATATGTTTTCACATAGCCATACATGTTCCTACCACTGTCCTTACTGTATACATCTGACCTATTGCATATTTATTGTACTGTCTATACTGTATATATCTATCTATAGTGTATTCATACCATACCTGCAGCTGTTTATTCTGTACTGTTTATCTGCACTTTATATTGTCCTTACTGTAACTGCTGTCTAGCGTACTCATATCACACTGTTCATACAGCCAGTACAGTTCATACTGTATACATCTTAGTATATTCATATCTACCCCTTTTCAAGTTCAGCAGTCAATATTAATTATGTTGGTGCTTGGATTTTGCAGTCCTAAACGAAATTTGCACTTCACTTAATCAGCTTACCACAAACCAACCAACACAAAGTGAACCAGGCAAATGACCTGCTTTGCCCAGATCCAGCCTCGCCAGTCATGAGATGAAGACCATTAGATAGTCAAGGTTCCATCCATGATAAACACCTGGCTTGTTTGGCAAAATGTGTGAATCTTAACTCAGAGGCATACTTATCTACATGTTAAAAGTAAAATGTCCTGTCTTGATTTAGTGGAAAAGAAAATCAAGACAATAACCTGACTCCACCTGAAAGCCCCACAGCCACATGCTGCTGAGCACTATGTTAGCGCTTACAGTTTACAGCTAGTAATTTCAAAGCTAGAACATCACCTTACCAGCTCTCCTTTAATCTTTTGAACTCTTTCATAATCTGCTTCATCAGAAATGTAGGTCTCTATAGGTGCTAGGTGCTGAGAGTGTAGATTTCTTTGCTGCAAGTTATTCTACCAGAAGAAAGAATGAGAGAAAGAAGGCATGTTTGCAGCAAGAAGACTACATACTGTACATCTGGAAGTCTCATCAGCTCTCCCCCTTAGCCAGTCTGTCTGCTGCACTCCTTCCCTCACACCATCAAACCTCCTTCTCACTGCTTTATTTCTCTCTTCTTTTCAGCCACGTCTACTCTCTGTCTCTCTATGTGTGGGACTGGCTCTTTCTCTCACTCCTGCATGCTTCAGCTGCTTGCCCCAACAGTGAATCTTATCACCAATAAACCATGACAGCAACAATAACTAAAGATACTGACAAGAGCTATCATATTTGGTGATTTTATGTACATTATACTTTTTTAAAAATTTTATTATATACTTACAATGCATTAGAGGACAGAGTCAATAGAATAAGAAGAGGCCAAAGAGCAGGCTGGATAATATGATGAAAATGTTTTGCTATTTTTCTAATCAATAATAGGATCACATTTTTCTATGAAATAAACTTCAGACCTAGTTTTCAAACACAATCAAAGCATTCAAATTTGGTGTTGTATGTATGTTTTAATATCTGACAACCCATTATACTGTAATTTCGACAACAACTCTTGCTAGCGAGTCGACAACTTTGCTAAGACATAAGCCAGCTAATTTTACCGACTAGCCAAACAGCAAGAAAGCCAGCTCGCAGTCTGTCTGCAGTTTTTTATTTCACAAAGCTCCCACCAACTACTAAAAGCCAGTCCCACATTTACTCTTGTCCGGAGGCTTCTCTCTCATTTTCTCTTCTTAGCTTCCTCCATCAACATCCTCTTAGGTCTCATCGCCTCTGCCATGTCTGCAGAGGCTGCTGAGCCCGATTACTTTGCCCGCTGGCCTGGCTCCTGTTCTGGCATGACAGGGGCTCCGCTAGCCATCAGCATTCCCACTGGTTGATCTGGTTGCATTGTGTGCTGCAGATATGTATTAATTAAACTTGTAATCATATTTCAATTGCATTTTAAATTTAACCCATTACTGGAAAAAATCTTGTACAAAAACCTGCAAATGGATGGACCCAGTCATGCACATTTTTGTGGCTGGAGGTGGCAATCGACCGCACTCTGCCTCTCTCTCTCTCTCTCAAGAAGTGTGTGTGCTGTGTAGGAATCCTGGAAGAATGACCTCATCTAGTTGGAGTGTTTATAGAGCAACGTCAGCCTCCTGTCTCCCCTCACTGTGAGCCCCACAGTGTGTGCAGTGAAACAGAGAGGGGGAATAAAAGAAAGTGATAGAGAAAATGTATTTTAATAGACTTGCAATCAAATAATTATTTAGGCATGTGGAGAAATGCATTATATATTTCCATCCAGCCGCACAGAATTGTCAATTTTTGGAAAGAAAAGTGACATGGGTAAAAGTGTAAGGGAAAAAAAGGAATGAGAAAGTCGCTTTATTCTTTGTTTGTTTGTTTGAGGACTGAAATTCTCAATAGAAAAACTATATTTGCCCTATGATACATGTGCAGCATTCCACATTTAAGAGAACTTATGGATTGATTCCTATTAGATACAAATGCTATTTTATGGAATATATTCATGCTCCCCCAAGGAAGAGCCTTTTCCATTTATTACCAAAACCTTTTAACTCTTTTGTAATCTATGGACTGATTACCATACATTTGCTGAAAATCTTCTTATAGCAGATGAACCACATCTGAGTTTAACGATTCAGTGGCCTTAATTCTAATAAAACCCTTAGAACTTATACTTTTCCACCTCACTGGTGAGGCTGATGAGATTGGGATTGTCCATCAGCCAGTCTGCCTACCTCTTTAGTCCAGAGTGAAATAGTTGATCAATTGCTGGGTTTGGTACAGACATTTATGTTCCCCAGATAATGTACCTCCAACAGGTCAACATTCTAACTGTCAAACTAATTTCATTCCCATCAGCCTCAGCTGTGCCTTTTCTTTAGTACAAATTAGTAAGTGTTAGCAGGTTACAGTTAAACTAAATTGGTTACCATGGTAAACATGATGTGGCAAAAATGGTGAACGGTCTTGAGCAGCCCAGTCAAGAACGTGCCCATCTGACCTAGCAGGTGATGTAGTATAAAAAGTTCACTTATGGAGGTGGTGGGGTGGATTGATTGCTGAAACAATCACAGGACTTTTATCTGGGAGGCCGCTGTGTCCCATTTGAAACCAAAAGTGGACATTGACTTCTTTTAAGTTATGTAGCCTACATAAGTTTGATTACGTTTGGTACATAATGTAGGCCTACCTTATGATCATTACATAAGCATTACCAAATAGTTTTTGTGTCACCATTAGTTTGTGGAGTATCGTTTTGAAGCTTTGAGTGTGAGCATGTTGGTTTTTCTGAGCCTGCTTCAGCGACGTACTGCAGGTTGAGCTGCCCTCATTAGCTGCGCAGTTTCAACTTGGTCACACATGTTCTCATATTACAGATAACAGTATGCTAAAATATGTTTGTGTAAAGATTTGAGGAGTTAATTTACTAATGAACATCATGCTCTATGGAAGAAGACTTGAAACTAGAGACCTAGACCATAAACTCATTAGGAAACTGTTTACTGAGATAATGATGTCTATGTATCTTTTTATATTCCGTTGACTTTTTTTATTTTTACCTTTCTGTCTTAACCTCTTATATTCATAAAAGCACTTCTAGGGACTGGTATTGCAAATTAGCATATGCTACAAACCCTATGATACTTGAGAAAAGTGAGTAGGATCATTTTTCCATATGACTCCATACTATCATACTTCTTTTTTGCAGCCTAGGCCGCTGCCACCTGCTGGAGATTATAAGGAATTGCAGGTTTAAGACACTTGGGCGTTGGCTTCACTTTACAGGCCTTAGAATCTCTATCCACTAATTTATATTTTATCATTGGCTTAAACCTAACCAAAATGGCAATTTCACAACATTAACCATATAAGATCAATAATTTATTTATACTAACGTTGTATATTTGTTATTGCTGACTTGACCACAGAGCCCCAAAGCGAAACCTTGGGCATCATATTTTGAACTGGAGGAGAGTGGCAGTATTTGATGAGTTGGGAGTGAGTGTAGCCTCACAGAGCTACTAGCATTGTTGCAGGCTCTTAGTCTTGTCACACACAAGATATATCATAATGTAATCGGCAGATTACCATGCTCCTGATTGGATGAACCCTTTCGGTTTTAATAATTCTATGAACTTAACTCTGGCACCACCTGCAGGGTACTTACATTTTTAGCCCCTTAACTCAAGATCCATTTAGATTTTTTTTCCAGAGCTTATATTGTGTAGTTTACCCAATATGTTCACATGTGTATGTATGTAGATAACTTTGCTGCTCTAGTAAGGCTTTGACTTTTACTTCTATTCTTTTTTTAAGCAGCCTTTTCCCTTACTTCCCATTATTCTCCAAGTTACATTTTTTTGTCGCTTCTCTTAAAACCTGATTTTAACCATCATCTCTGTTTGATATCTCCAATATGTCTGAAACCACTCTGCATTCAGTCTGGCCTGGCCTCACATATCACTTTCTGATGCCAAAAGGGATGAGATGAGATGCTTTGTCTCACAGTTTGTTTGTTTTATTTCTCCACCGCGAGTGTAGGCGGATGTCGCCACCGACGAGGAGCCCTGCACAGATGGCAGTCGCTGCTGTGTGTGTACACTCCTTTCCATATGTGTCGGTATATACCTAGGCGTTGCGTGGATAACTTGCAGTCTGCTGGCCTTATGCTGCTTCTTTTCAAGCTCACACACCCACACAAACACACAGACACACACACATACACAGGGTGTATTTTTAGTTGTCTTGGAGCTTGGGACTGTTGGTGAGCAAAAGAAAGAGAAAGGAATAGTGGAAAACATTGTCTTTCTTGTAGGATTTTAGTTTGTTACGCTTGGATATGGCAGCAGTCTCCATGTTCAGCAACATTCTCTTAACTTTCTCTCATATTTTTGTATATTGCATATTAATACTATTTAAGGCTAGGTAGCTAGGTAGGTAGGTAGGTAAGGTAACTAGGTAGATAGCTAGGTAGGAAGCGAGGTAGGAAGCGAGGTAGGTAAGTTGGTAGGCATTGCACTGGAACAGTAAACATACATATAACACTAGAAAAGAGTAAAAAACTAAAAATATCTGTTAAATAAATAAATAACGAATCAACTAGCTTTAGCTATTTTTTAATTTCCATTGGACAAGCAATTTGTGGACTGTGAAAGAGTGTTAAATGTTACGAGAAAACATAACGGAAAAGCAAAAATGAGAACATTGGTGAATCCCAGAAATCAATGTGTACTAACAAAATAAGATAAAATCTGAAAACTTGTTTGTATTTCACTTTTTGAAGACAGTTATGTTTGTTGTGTTGGATTTAGGGGCGGATCCAGAGAATTTTCTGGTGGGGGGCACAGGGGGTAACAACA
>NW_023339696.1:2147119-2152772 GCF_004916995.1 Morone saxatilis
GCTTCTGTTTTAACATGCAGCGTCAGTAAAGAGCTTTAGCGCAATGATTGACATTACCCCAAGTCTATGACCATTGGGGGGCACACGGGGTGGCCAATTAGATTACAGGGGGAGGGTGCCACCATGGAAGCCCCGCCACTGGTTTGATTGCACTGTAGCCTGTGTCTATAAAGTGGTATTATTTATGAACAAGTCTTTGATGAATTAGCTCTAAAGCCAGCAAAGAGAGGCACCAACACACTTGCAGTATAACACAGTCTGTGGAGTCCTCTCTTGTGTTTAACAGCCATTGATCTCACTCACACTGAGAGCTAAAGGACAAACACAGACTGCCGCTGGTACTCTGTATGTGCATGAGCATCTATTATGTCTTAGTGTTTGCATATTTTAACTCTTTCCAGTTTTCTTTTTGTCTCATGCAGTATTTATAACTTCTCTCTAATTCAAGGATCTGTGGTCTGAGGTCGGATGATGTGTTTTCACAATGTGAGTTATTAATGTGAGAACTAACCTGACATTAAAGAGCAACTTAGCAGCCCGTTTTTTCTTGACCGAACCCTTTCCTATATTCAGAAAATGCAGTCAGATCCAGACTGTGCAACATATTTCTAAATTTTTTGGGGTCTACAAACCCAACCTGGAACGGTGAAGACCTGAACACAAGAGCCTTCACTCTCTGATAAACTGCCTTATCCAGTTTAAAACAACCAAAGAGCTAATAGAAAAATTTGAAGAAAACTTTTTTGTCCAAAAAGAAGCCTATTAAGTATGTACGATTGCTAAACATTCAATAAATATATAATACTGACAGAGAATTGGATAAGAAGTTACTAAAAATATCAGGAAAACTATTCACAGGAAATAATCTGCTAAAATGTATCAAAAATTCAGGTTCTTGTGTTCACTATTTGGATTCATTGTACAATTTATCAGTTGTTCTCTTCTGTTATTGTTATACATTTTTTATATATTTTTATTTTTTTATACAGTTTACTCAATGATAGAAAAGGGCTCCCTTAAGAAAAGAGCTAGGCAACCACTGGTCTGGACAACAGAATCACTGGTTTTCTCTAGGAAACAGGAAAACTATTACAATTATTAAGTCTATATAATAAAGTGGTTGTTTTATTATTTACTAACTCAAAAGACAATTATTTAGTACTCCAATAGGTTTAGTTTGAGTGCCGAGCCGCAGAAGAGAGCATGTTTAAAATCAAATGGTTCATCTTCAGGGGAGCATAACCAGCAGGGGGCATGACTTTTGGCAAATCCCCAGACCAATTCAAAAGATTAGTCTGTGCTATACAGACAATATACAGATGATTTTATTGTCACGCAAGCTTCATCGTTTTATGTTAAAGGATGTAAAAAATATTGCCTTTTCATTTCCTATTGCGTTTCTGTGTTTTGCAGCAGACAGATGATGCTTCCCAGACGGACAGTCAGCCACCAACACAGACTGTACCTGAAAGCACAGACAGCAAGGCCCAGCCCAAGAGACTTCATGTCTCCAACATCCCCTTCAGGTTCAGAGACCCAGACCTCAGGCAAATGTTTGGCGTAAGTAAAATACCTGGCTATTTCTAACATTTTAGAACATTTAGGTAAATTATTTTAATACGACAGTTGCGTTAACAAAAAAATGTTTGTATTGAACTGATGACAAAGAACATTTAAAGAGAAAATCAATCACTCAGCATTTCTTTTTTTTTGTTTCTTTGCAGCAATTTGGCAAAATCTTAGATGTGGAAATCATCTTCAACGAGCGCGGTTCGAAGGTACATGATGTTTCTGTTTTTTCTAAGTGTTAGAAAGTGTCTCTTAAATGGTTTTATTTTACTTTTGTAGTAGTAGAAGTGTTTCAGACTCTCCTGCTCCAGAAGTCAAATCAACACATAAGATTACATTTGGGGAACAGATTTAGTCTACTTATTTGTGTTTGATCCGTGACCTTCCTGTACCTAACATACAGAAATGAAATTGATATTATATATTATATATTATATTCATTACACTTTTGGTAGTGTCCCTTCATTGTTGCATCCTCAAAACACAATAGGCCTTTCTTAATACAGTTGCAAAGTTTAAAGTCTGAAGGCAATGCACTTGTGAGTTCACAAGAGCAAAGTTAGGCTCAGGTGATTGGTTTTACCTCAAATATACATTGCAGTAATGATAATAGCTGCAGAGTTATGTTAAAATTCAAGTGATTATTGTACACCATACATCTCTAGAGCAGTGGTTTCCAACCCTTTTCCTTAAGAGACACTTTTTCTATCATTGAGTATACTAAGTGAAATATGTTATGGATATTTCATATTATAGTCAATGCATAACAATAACAGTACAGACCAAACAGTGAACAACTGCACGAAGTTTGTGCACAACGAGCAATTTGGATGAATTTTGAGCAGATCATTTCCAAAATATTGATCAGGGATGAGTTTTTCTGATATTTTGAGGAACTTGTTATCCCATTCTGTTTGTATTATATATTGTTTCATACATATGTACCCATATCCTATTTAGATCTTAAATAATAATGCAAACTTAAAAATAAAAAAATAAATTAGTTTTCTTCACAGAAATGACCTATAAAAATCAAGAAGGCCTTGCAATCTCCTGTGAAGCTTTGGCAACCCCTAGTGGGAGTCTGGAGTCCTAAATTGGAAACCAGTGATTTAGAACGCCAGCTCCAGAGATAATCAACTTGCCTTTCCCTGCCTGCATATTTGAAATCCAAATGGTTTCTTTCTTACCTAAAAACAATCCCAAATTAAATCTGGGGGCACAAAAACATTTGCTGAACAACAATTTTACAGTAGATGTCCTCCAGCATGTGCAAGTCAGGTTTTAAAGCATCCTTGATTAACTGGCTAAAGCAAGAACACTTTGGGGCATTTGGAGTTGGCCTACAACTGATGAGTTTCAAAAGTTTATGAGAATATAAGTTCCCCTAACCCTAACCCTTATTGAGAAAGGTCTGATATTGTAATCTGACAAAACAAAATGCTAAACTACAAAAAGATAGATATGTGCAGTAAATAATATAGTCACTGATAAATAAATATAGTTTCTTTTAAAGTCCTTCAGCTCCTGCAGTTTTTAGAATAAGATTATTTTTGTTGCTTTGCTTCCCATTATTACTGTAGTATTTTTTCTGACTGCTAATGAAATGCCACAAAGAAATACATTTTCCCTTCATTCTTTTGGTGGATTTAATTTCCCCTATTATAACTTCACCAAAGGAATCTATTCAAGTAACACGCAAAGGAAACAGCATTGTTATTGTTGTTAAAAAAGACAAAAAATGTATCAGGGTTATGGTTATGTTGTGTTTAGGGTTAGGGTTGTGCTGAATTAGGGTACTGGCACCAATTAAGGCACTGCCTAAGGGAGCAGGGCTTTGCAAAGGGTAAGTTTCCTCTGATCAATTAATTTTCTTTTTTAACAGACCTGTGTAATATTATTGGATATTGGTTAATGTGAGATACTCATTAAGCATAATATTGTGTTATCTACTATTCTCTTTTTGATGCAAGTTGTTCACTGTAATGTGAGTGTAATATATCAGAAATAATTTGCATGTTGTTCTTGCCTTTTTCCGTCCTGCATGTAGGGTTTTGGGTTCGTAACGTTCGAGCATAGCGTGGATGCCGACAGGGCCAGAGAGAAATTACATGGCACCGTGGTAGAAGGCCGTAAAATAGAGGTGCATGTTCTCAAATATTTCTTTCAACTTGTTCCTTCTTCCTGTCCTCCTTTTCCTCTCTGTGGGTATGTTTTGTATTTATGTGTGTGTTTGTGTGTGTGAGTGTGATAGTCTACCGCCACATCCTACCTTGCCATCTTCCTCATGACATCAAATTGTCAAGTCATCCAAGCCTCATCATTTCCCTTTCCTTGTGCAGTTTTATTAACCAAATAAATGTCGCCATATAACTAGTCCAACATTATTGTATGTGAGAGACTTTTCTGGTTTTATTATTTCTTAGTTTACTTTTTTCCCTTTTTTCTTTTTTACTTGATTTTGTACTGTTAAGGAAATGTACCTTACCAAAAGTTTAAAAGTGGAAATCACTTTTCACATTCTCCTGTGTTAGAGAAGGTGCATATATTCCTTTGGAGTTTGGCCATGAATGTTTGAAAGAAAAGATGTTCTTATATATGTTTAATGAAGAAAGGAGCTTTTCCTCCAATAAATCCTAAAAACCTTACCCATCCACGGACAGAGGAAGTACTTAGGGATTTGTTGACACCTGGAGAGCCAAATGCAAGGTTACACAACTAACATGATTCAGTAGAATGACAATACTTAAGTGATATTTCAATGTCTTGTCTTCACTCAGAGGAACAACAGCTAGACACCACCAGTCTTGAAGCATAACTCTGTCCATTTTTGAACCTGTATCAGCATTTTAATATTTTAATAGATTTTAATGCCTTAAATCATGATTGCTGTTGATAGATTTTTCCACCAAACATCCAACAGCATCAATATCATCCACATTCCCACCATGGACCATATTGTCGAGTCTACACAGTCCATACTAAAATCTGGACCATGTGAAATCTACTACATGGGCTGCACTTTGGAAGGGACTGTGGCATGGGTTGGGCAGAACTGGCACTGGCTTAATAGTCACAGGTAAAGGCTTTAAAGAGCCTTTGGACCACTTTGGATTTTTCTCCCATGTATCACACTGCAGTTGCAGTCTTCCATTGCCAATCCTTCATACTATACAATGTTTCCTGCCTATTCCCATGGAGAAATGGGGCCCATTTGAGTTGGCCAGTTGGACCCCACCTAACACCCAGTGTAATCCTGCATAAAGCCCATGAGGGCAATTGACATGAGGCCATCATGGAACCCAGAGACAATCATTTTACAGCCCATGTAATACCCACATACAAATGTTGGCTGGGTTATACCTACAACTAAAAATAATTCATTCATATGATTAGACACCTGACAAAGGCTATAATACCCTGGCACCACAGCAAGCTTCCTTCATCGATAGATCCATCCTTCCATTTTCAATCGCTTATTTTATTCCTGAGGGATTTCCATGCCTGATGGGATATGTAATCCCTCCAGTGTTTTCTGGGTCTTCCCTGTAGTCTCCTCCCAGCTGGACCTCCCCTGAATACCTCCACAGGAAAGAAGAAAGGCCAGGATCCGCCTCAACTAGTTCAGTTTGTGGCAAGGAGAGGACGTTTCTCTTGAACTCCCTGCCGAGTTCCTCACTTAATGTCTAGGGTCTGCCCAGCCACCCTGCAACGATGGTCAGCTTTTATTATATTCTAGGTGAGGTTAGGGATGTAGATTTAGTGATAAATAGACAGTTTTAATGGATTGATGATATATTTTCTCATAAACAAGATCATGACATACTTGAACTTCAGGCAGTGACTAAAGCCATTTTTATCTTGCTAACAGATATCAGTCAAGTTTCTACCAGATTGTCTTGCACTGTACATCTGTCCCCATGGTGACAAATTTGCCTGTTCAGTCATTTATAACAAATTGCTTTAGTACATTCTTTCTTTTTGTTTCTTCTATTCCCAAAAATCACTGCAAAGATCTCATCAATTGAATTCAATTCAGTTTTATTTGTATACTGCCAATTCATAACAGGAGTTATCTCAGGAC
>NW_023339696.1:2152780-2159330 GCF_004916995.1 Morone saxatilis
TAGACCGTACTCCTTATAGCATTATCATCACCATCCAGCCAAAGCAGTTTGTCAGTTTGTTTTTTCAGTTGACCAAATGTCTCCTTTTTTGCCTACACAGACAACAAATGTTTTAGGTAAACATGTAGATTATGTATTAAAGCCCTTCATCATTCACTTCTGTGTTGCATACCATCCAAGTGCAGACAAACTAAAGCTCAATTCAGCTCAAGAGGATTCACTTTGACAACCCCCTCCCCTCAGTACATCCAGACCCACTGAAGAGCAACTGTGCAATTATATCTCTAGCAAGCTTGACACTTAAAAAAGTACAGGCTTCTGCTTCAACCGTATTCTGTAGCAGGAAGCTTCCACAAGAGCATACTGGATTCCAAGGTTTTCATGTCAATCTTTTCTTGCCTTCCTACCTGTGGCGACACCAATGGCACACTTTCATGCCTCTCTACACATTAAGATCTCCCAATCACCCCATACTCCCATTACATTATCACACAGGCAACTGCAATTCCTTTTCTACATAATAGTTGTAGTTATAGGAAAAATTTTCTTTTTTTCAGATACCACATCCATGTCTTTAAAGATTTATCAGACCATTAAAACACTGAAAAACACTTTATAATACTACTACTCAGAGACAGGATTTTGCAGCTCTGGAAACTTATAACAGCAGCAACTATTTTATCTTTCATTACTACAAACGCAAGTTGCACAGTACAAATACTACTTCTTTGTTACAGAGTAATCTACCAGAAATGTATTTGATTGGCCACAACAGCAACTTACAGGATCGCATTACAGTCCTGCAAAACACAAGCCAGGTTGAACCTTTTTTTGTGACAACCCTGCAAATTTGCCAGAGCCCTCTGCATTGGCACCACTGCATTTTTTACTGCAGGGCTAAACGTTGGTCTTAACACACTTTGACCAGCAACCCACCGTGTTTGTTGACAGCTCTGCCTACATGAGAGTTAGATGTCATCCAAATAATGTATCCAGGTACAGACCCCTTGTTCATACCAGGGAAAATTGGGTCTTAGACAAACTATCAGGTCAAGGTGTTCCCTCAAACCCCCATTGCAAGATCTTCTCTTTGAAATTCCTTCTGGATTGTTTTTACTGACATACTAATAATCTCAGATACAAAACCACAAAACCCATGTGAATTCTGATCTGTTTTATATAACAGACTCAGTGCCCTTACATTCACAATTACAAAAATGTCCTTCTAGATCTAATAAGTTTGATCATCTTATTTGATGTAACAAGGCTCCGTGGAGTTTTGGAGTCTGGACTTCTTTGGCTCTCTTAAAGCTGAAAACGTCAACTCCTCTCAGTCACCATCCACCTGCTTAGCTCTCTGTAATGCACTACAGAACTTTTAGGGTACCGTCACACATATGTGAATGCAGGTGAGTGGCAGGATTTGCCGGTTTGTAGTTTGTTTAAGGGGTCAACCACACACGTGTATTTACTATTGGTTGGAGTCCACGCAAAGCTGAAATGCAAATCTGCTTTGCTATGGGAAGCAAAGTTTTTGTTTGTGCATTCGCTTGCATAGAATGGAAGTGAACAGGAGGCCAATATTTGCCAATGTTGATTTCACATATGTGTGACTGTGCCCATATCCTTGTATTTTATCTTAACTAGTTTACACTTTCATACTGTCAACTACAGGGTTTTACACAAATTCATGTAGCAAAGTAGTGATGTAGTGAAGTAGAGTGTCACCAGAATTCTTTGGCAAAGAAGTGCTACAGCAATGGCCCAGGTAACACCAACAATGTATATATATATGAGATAAATATGATTTTAGATGAAATTAATTTACGTATTTTTGTGTTGGATCAATGAACAAAAACATTTTCTGGTTAGGGTGGTTCTTTAGGACTCTATTTGAAAGCTGAGTCAATATGTAATTATTTCTTTTGTGAAGCAAACTAGATTAGTTTTTGGTCCACATCAGTCTAATGGATAAAGACAGCTTGTTTGGACAAAATGGTCGGAGTTATGCTTTAAGAAACCACATAGCTGCTCATATAGAGAGAGCTGAAAGAGAGAGTTTGTGCCGTGGAATGATTGCAAAGTTTTCTTGGCCACTTGAGTAAGATGCTGCTTATTCCTTTCTCATCTCCTCCTCCCCCACCATCCTTCCAACGGTAGCTTGTTTAGGGCCCCATCCAACACAGTTACAACGGTAACAGTACACAAACAAGTGGGCGGGGCCAAAAGGTTTGGGAATGGTAAGTGTGGGCGAGCAAGCCATTCTGCCAGCATTTCCTCTCTCTCTTCCTCTCTCTTTGGAACGTTTGCAACGCTAAAACTCACGTGACATTTCTTTTTGAATTGTGGTTGAGTTGATGCTGTATATTGACATACATATTTTCTTGCGTGTCGGCGTGCGTGTCCATTCACTAAGTGTTCTCCTGGAGCTGCGTCTGCGAGCAATACTGACTGAGATATGAATTCGTTTGCACATCTATCTGAGATTGTTGGAAACCCATTTATTGATTTATTTTATTTTACTTTGGAGGAAAATGCACCCTTTTTTAATTTACCCTGTTAGCTGTTGTTTGAATTTGGAATGATTTGATTGGTTGATTGACTGACTTGGTTGGTTTCTTTGAGTACATCTATTTTATTTGATCTTAATATTTATTCTTGCAATGAATCCGAGAGGCTGTTGTCTGAGTGTGAATGCTTTGTGTTGCTTTCGTCACAACAGTTTATTCTCACGTTTTAAGGTTGACTTGATGTTGCATAATGCTCCCAACATATTCTCTTCTACCCTTCCCCAATGACATTTTCTTTGTGTTTTTTCCCCCCTCCTCCTCCCACAGCATGCATCTATACATTTACAAAACATAATTTTGCCAAGTGCATCTGTTGTTTCTTTACTTTGTCTGTATGTTATTGAAATGTCACTATAATTGGGGAGAGCATGCTGGAAAACGTCAGATAGAAAATATGCAAATGAGAAAGAAATCTGATTTGTTTTGGATGTTTTTAAGTGTTTCTGAATGCAATTTCGAAAACACACAAATGACATGGGTGTTTGCCATGATACAGTGTACTGCTTTCTTTGTTTATTACATTAGAAAACAATGCATGCAGATTTACTCTAAAAAATATAGAATTTACATATAAGTGTCATGACTCATGGAATTCTCTTTATCTGCTGTAGGTCAACAATGCAACAGCCCGAGTAATGACAAATAAGAAGACTGTCAACCCATATGCAAATGGTAAGGCCAATGTAATTTTTCTTGTTTTATTGTTTTGCAAGATTGAATCAATCAGCCCAGATTTAATGCAGCTGACCCTTCAATGTCAGTGAAAACCAATATCTAGAAAGTTATCTAAATTAATTACAAATCTAAATCACAACATACATTTGCATAAGGATTCACTCCCTATAACACACATGGAAAATCGTTGGTGCAGCCAATGGATTTTAGAAGTTACATAATTAGTGAAATGGAGATCATCTGTATGTAGTGTAGTTTGTTCATTATGGTATAAGCAGACCTGTATCTGAATACAGTTGTACCTGGAGGGCAAAACATTTAGTAAATCTTCATGGTGAAAAAAAACACCATAAAAACAGTGGAACATCCCAAGCAACTCCCATGGATACAAGAACATGTCCAAGTGACTCTTAAATCATTAATCATTAATGTAAAGAGAAACATAAAATCTGCCAAGAACAAGCCATCCCCAAAAACTGAGCGATCGAGCAATAAGGAGACTGAGTCAGAACACCGAGGCCCAAACTCATTAAATACTGACACTCGTGTTATTGTGGACACGCAGGGCTCCACGATCACACTGGTAGGAAGTCAGACACAGAAATGCCATAAAGAATCCGGTCAATTTTCAAAATAAAATCCTGCGTGCAGACTCCGGATCGAATTTCATGCTACATAAACATAATGTTGCCTAGACTAGAGGCACCCGTCACACGCCTGAGATGGCACATGCTGCTGAGGCGGCCTATGTGAACAGGGTGTTACAGATATGTTTGATATAAACATTTTATGTTGCGATTAACAATTTTACAGATATATTCCATTTAACTGTTTTGTTGTTGTGTCTTGAAAATTTAATCTAGGCAAACAAATTAGCAATTGAAAATTAGCTGAATGTTAATTTGTGTCAGACAATATAAAATGTCTTGGTAAGCGAACATTTTAAGGAGGTATAAATTCAAAGCTAAAAGGTTCATTCTTTTGGTAAAACATTCATGTGACCTTTGTTCTAAATATCTAAAAACATTCCTAGGGAGATGGAAGTTTATTCAGAACATGCAGGGCGTGTGAACTAATGCAATAAAACACTGTTCCTGTCTGTGTCTTTCTCCTGCTGTCAATCTTGTTTCAGGCTGGAAGTTAAATCCAGTGGTCAGCGCTGTCTACAGCCCAGAATTCTATGCAGGTAGGAGGACATGCCCTTCTCCATCTGTCACCATCTCCTTTGTCATTATCTTCCTCCTCCTCATTCATTTTGTTCTTTAGTTTCTTCGACATCTTCATTTTCTCTTTCTCCTCACTCCTCCCTCCTTCAATTTAACCTTCCTCACCTCTCCCTGTCCCTCTTTCTTCCAAGCAACATGCAACCAGGCAAAGTCTGTTTATAGCCCAAGAACTATGCTGAGTCGCACAAATGGGACAACAGACTGTCATTTCTGCTGCAAAACAAACGTTCTGCCACCCACAAGCCTTCTTCAATCATGGCCATCCCGGTATTCACCTCCCCCATGTCATTATCCATGGCCATTAAGGTGAAAAATACCTGGATTTAGTGATAAGAGACAGATAAAAGAGTGTTGCAGGGGATAGGCGGAGTGAACGAATGCAAAGGACAAGAGAGAAGGAAATCTAATTGTCCATTTCTGCAAGGACATTAAAAGGTATGAAATATATTTTGTAAATTAAAATCAATATTTTCAATTTCTCCAGACAGACGTTTGCCTAATTCACCCCCACGTTCTTTTAATTACAAAATGACTTTGTATTGATTTACCTTTGTTTCACCTTTCAAGTACCCAAAATGCCATTGGGTATGTGTGTGTAAGTGTTTTACGTGTACATATGCAAGGAGTGTACAAGCTTTTCAGGCCTGTTTTGCATTAGTATGTAATTTGGCCTACTGTGTTATTAACAGGTTAGGACTGCAGCCATTCAGGATAGAGGTTGGGTTTTCATGGTTAATTAGTTCAGATGTTTAGATAGCAGTGCAGATTAAGATTCACAAGGCAGAGTTGAAGATTCACCAAATTAGCAGACTTCTTTGTCTATACTTCCTCTTTGTCTGTAAAATCTCTTAAAAAATATCATATAGCCACATTTAGTTTGCTTGCTTTTATAAACTGTATTTCTCAAAATGTTGTTCTTCTCTGGTTGTAGAAATGCAGAAGCATTCTAGAGGAATGGGTCTTGAGATAGTGGCCACGCTTAGTGATAATACCACCAATTCTCAAACCAGTCTCCTAGAAACGATTTTTATACTACTACATGTTTTTGCCTGCATGTTTGAGTTGATTATTGGTAGTATACAGTGCACAATCAATACCAATCAGTATCAGTATTATTTTCTAGTTAATAATTTTCTGGTCAAAGTTTGGGAACTATTGGTCAGTTTGAAGAAACTAACTTGGGCTCTGACAGGATATAAATAGAGTTGTTCCAATTCTGCCTAAAATGTGTTAACGGATATTTGTAAGTACTCATGTCTGTGTACCAATCCGATACCACATAATTTATTGGCCCCGAAACCAGACCCTGCTAGTGGTGTTTGTTTGCTATTTTTTTCCCCAGACATAATTTGCACAATAAGAATAAACAGGTCATCTTGAACGTCTCAGTATCCTTCGGACAGTGGTTTTTATAGCTGTTCTGAACAGTCAAACTTGTGAGGGCAAGCGGTGAACAGTACAAATGCGGTGCACAACGGCATTCATGTTATTCAATTCAATTAAATTCAATTCAATTCAATTAATTTGTATAGCGCCAATTCATAACAGAAGTTATCTCAGGACACTTTTCAAATAGAGCAGGTCTAGACCGAACTCCTTATAACATTATTTACAGAGACCCAACAGTACCACCATGAGCAAGCACTTGGTGACGGGGGCAAGGAAAAAACTGCCTTTTAAGAGGCAGAAACTAGGAACCCTTCGGCTCTAGGTGGGTGATGTATGATAAAATAGAGATTCAAGGTGGGTTCAGCATTTTAACAAATGCTAAATACTGTAATTGTTATGAGATAACGGTTTAGGTTAGAAAGAAAACTATTTGCTGACAGTATGAAGCCTTATGATTTGACTTGCCCTAATGGACTTGAGACTTGACTTGGGATTTGTGAAAACAGACATGATACATGACTTGAACTTGCCCCTCAGCTGTGGCATTAACCCAAACATGTCATTTCTGTATTTTTTTATGCAACACAATACAATTGGTGCAGTAGCAGAAAATGGACATTCAGATTTGGTGTGAATGCAGTCTTGGTGAGAGAGACACAATTTAATTTCAATTCAAGTCAATTTTATTTG
>NW_023339696.1:2159430-2168039 GCF_004916995.1 Morone saxatilis
TACAGAGGAGCCCACCTACGAGGTCGAGGACGGACCGTTTACAACACATTTAGGGCGGCTGCTCCGCCTCCCCACATTCCAGCTTACGGAGGGTGAGCCTCCTTTCTCGCTCTTGTCCTGTTGTCATTTCTCCCTCTTTGGTCTCTCCCTCTCTCTTTCCCTTATCCAATGGCAAGTCCTAAATCTCTGTGCTCAGAGTCAGTGGAGAAGTGCATGCTAGCCTCACCTCACAGCGATAACACACTTCCACAGCATGCTGAATCAACCAACAGGCATGCTCCAAGACTTGTGCCTTTGCACGGACTCATGGGAAATGATTGTCAATTTGGCCTTGCACTGTGGTGTCATTGAGCGAGGCTGTGTACATGGTGGAATGGGAGGTCCTCCACTTTAACTTAAACTGAGTTGCCGAAATAAGAATGAAGAAAGAAAACAAAAACAGAAAACATTTTCCCAGCCCCGGCTACAGCTCTGGTTGATCCTCCATGGCTGAAGGATCTGGAGGTGAGCCAAACAGAGCTGTGCATTGTGGGCAGTCAGATCTGATTTGCCATTATTCTGTTTATTTTGCTCTTTATGACTGCAAGCAAATGGACACTAAGGAGGCTGGCTGGGAGTCTATTTAAGGATTTAGGACTTGTTTTTTCTCCTTCTGACACTAGGTTTCCATCCAAATGTAGTGCAAATTTTCATCTAAATTCGTTATGAGATTTAATCTACTACTATTATGCAAATATTAGGAGTTGAGTGGATTAAAATAAACAGTTGGTTGCGCAAATTCTCCAGTCTTGGCTCAATTGCAGAAGAAGAAAGCGTAATAAGATCACATAATTAAAAGAGAGCCATGTCAAAGCTTAAATTATGGAAAACCAGTGCCTGAAATGGGCCAGTTCTCACCAGTATACCAGTATTATGATTTTTGTCCATGAGTACCCTTACCTCTTACCGCTAGCTCTGGTGACCAGTATTTTATCCAAAGGGTATACAGTAAAAGTTGTGAATTAATTGTCCAAATAACTATTTTAATTCTTGCCCCAAAAGTTCAGTTGCCATCGGACACTGTATGACATGCTATAATGGTTTGCATAATTGAGCATAATATGCATTTCTACAGCACTATTCATTTCAATTGTCTCAATTTTATCAATTGCTGCAAAGGTTTCTAGTTAAAAGCTCAATAGGAGGCTTTTTTAATTTGAAACATACAGATGTTTGCACTACCTGCAGAGGCAGGTAGAGTGGTGAGTATAACATGCTGTAATAATACATTAAACTGGGCTTCATCAAGGCAACATGGAGGAAGTGTCGACTAAAACAGCATCAACATAAAACGCAAATGGAAGCAGCTTCTTACTAAAATATAAAGTAAAAAGTTTAACTTTAAATTAAAGGCCTGCTTCCAATACAAGCCTGTTTCGAATGAAGGCCTGCTTAGAAGCAACTAGGAGACAATATATGGTAGATTTTTTATCAGTGCATAAAAATTGAGATAACCCAATGCAAAAAACATTCTCCATCCTGTACAGATTTTTTTTAAGCATGTGTGGGTGTGTTCCTGTTTTCCAAAGGCTTTCTGTTGGATAAATTAATAGAACCTTCACCCACTAAGAACAATGTCACTGTGAGCATCTCTATAGACGAAAAACCATCACATAGGATGAGGAAGATAGATGTTTGGGTGAACACTCGGGCATGGTATTGACAAAGAGATATGTGCTACAGATTGTACTTTCATTAACGCTGCTGCACCGCTTAATTGCCCCGGTGGCAGTCAGATGGTGAATTATTAATGTGGACCGTGATGTATTTTTATTAAAACTGTCTCGAGTGGCGGCAAGATGACTCAAAATAAATCCTGTGACACGGCAAGGAAACCAAGTTTGCTTTGTGTCTGTGTGTGTGTGTTTTCATGAAATATTCTTTCATGTCTGTAGGGGGACCTTACAGGGCAGCCTATAATATCAATAAGCCAATGTGTGCATGCAGCTTTTCTGCAGTCCCATGGAATACATTTAATGAGTCCAACAGCTCTCTGGGACATCTTGACATTTGAGAAGCTATTGATTATCAGAGATAGCACAAATGGTGTAAAAGCAGTCTATTGGCTGGTGAAATTGGAAGTTTGGTCCTCTGAGGAGCTCTTCATGTTAAAGGGAGCTCCATCATAATGCAGTGTTGACATCCTGCTCGTTTTATTGGAAGCTGGATGAGGAACGCTTTCTCTCTCACTCACATGTACAGAAAGAGAGATGGGGAGTCTCTTAGCACTACTGGTCATACAGTGCTTTCATATCATTAGACAAGAGTAGAGAACCACACAGAGTAGTGACATATGATCATATGTGTTTGTCAGCAACCTTATCCCCAGCACTCAGTGTTAAGGTGAGGAACCATGTGGTTAGAGATACACGCCTGGATTTTCACCTGCAGAGACTTTTGAAGTGCTCTCAGATAACTGTTGATGTGTTTTTGTCAGGGGAGACACTGCAGGTGAACATTGGTGGTAATATTTTTTAACTAATAGATATCACTATGAAACTTTGCCAAATTATTGTTTGTATTACAATCTCTCTGAAATTCTTCAAATTTTTTTCTAAAAATTGTTTAAATATGCAAATAAGGCCTTATTTAAGGCTAACCTTTGGTGGATTTAGGATAAACAGAATGGACAAACTAAACACTGACTAGATAGGGTCTTTTACGTCTTGATCTGGTGGTCCTTCATCCACACCTTGATTGACCTGGCTGTATGGCATGGAGCATTGTCCTGCTGGAGTTGGGGAAAATTGTCAGAACAGAAGGAAGCAAGTTTACTCCACAATTTCAGCCTTGCTGTAGCACCCACAGATCATCATCGATCCTCCACCAAATTTTACAGTAGGTGCGAGGCACTGTGGATTGTAGGCCTCTCCAAGTCTCTGTCTAACCATTAGACGACCAGGTGCCCTTAAGATCCTATTTTCCCCGTGCACTTCGCCCCATCTGCCATTTGCCATTCTTTTTGTAGGTTACTTGATGTCATCCTACAGTTGTTGAGTGACATTCGAATGAGTTGGCGGTCATCCCAGTCAAAGTGGGAGAGTCGTTTTTGCCCCTCTGCCAGTCTGTAGCTTTGTTGTCCCCAATGGTCTGCTTGCTTGACGTTGTTCTTATGAAGCCCGCCGCCTTTGAAATTTTAAGGATGGAAGCAACCCTGATGCCGGACTGTATCCTTCTGCCAGTAAAGCCAGAATCTGAAACTCTTCCTTTTCCATCCACTCAAAACCTTTCTTTTCCAACTCTTTTGGCATGGTCAATAGTCAGTTTTGATTCCAATTAGTTTTGAGGTACTGAATAGCACGAAGTTTTTTGAGGATAGTGATGACCACAACCAGTGGTTTTTATACTTTTCCTCGTTAAATATGATTTGGTTTCAGGTGGATTCACCTAATTAGTACCTCCATTAAGTAATGAGGTGTGGCTTGGTGTTGGAAGGCTGCCATAACATGTAGAGATGCCTGAATTTAAATTTAAAAAAATTTCGAGTGGTCCCCTCTTAACTTTTTTTTTACAGAGCTGTATGTTTTATATATATATATATATATATATATATATTTCATATATTATCTTTGAATGGGGGGACATGATTTTGGGGAAGCTGTTCTTCTCTGTATTGGACGTGCCAATTCAGTCCCTCTCCATCATTCGTGGGTGGCCAAGGTTACAGCTCTAATCTCAGGCAGCATGTATACAGCTCAGATTTCAGACAGATTTCACTACAAAAGGCTTTTTATAATGATTAAAATGAGAAAGATTATGAGATTTCTATTTTTTTAAACTCCAGCATTCATATCACAGCACCCCACTTCCAACTCCTCTTTACTTGGCACTTTTTTTTTAAAGTCAATCCCGGAGGAACAATGACTCCTTTTTTCCAGTGAGCTGATTGGACGGCGGTCGGGGTGCTGGCAGACAGATNNTGTGCAGCATAGGTTACCATGGTGATCCAGGGCCGTGGGAAGTAGGGGAAAAAGTGAGAAAAGGGTCAAGCTGCGGACACTCTCTCTCAGATACAACATCAAAACATTTAAAACAAAATTCTCTGTTTTTATTTACCTGCAAATTGAAATATTAATATTATACATTTGTTTATATCATAGTTATTGTGCTGTCGAAAGTTATACATTCAGTATATAATTGTATTAGTGCTCAAATACATTCATATTAAAGAGTTACAAAAATATATCGCCAGACTCTTGCCAATATACAGCCCTAGATAGAACATCTCATGTTTACTTTAAACACTAATTATGTACCTATGTGTTTACCTTTTGTGGTGGTGTACCCCCAGTTAAAGATGAGACGGCTTCATGATACCAGAAAACCCAAGTTAAGCCCAAAGATAGCTGACTAACCCACTAATCTTGCTTCATGCTAGACGCCCCAACTGACCTGCTGATATCAACATTAACACTGCTGTCCTATTGCACTGGATCCTCCTGTCCTCCATAATTCAGCTTAAGTTAAAACTCCCAAAAACACATTTTCTGTACTTTTTAATCCTCAAAATACCTTTCTAATCTGCAAAATTGCACATTTGATAGCCATGTCCCTGTAGATCTAGAGAAATGTTTATGAGGTGTCCAGAGGGTGGCATAGAGACTTGGTGGCAGAAATATTTGCTGATTTAATCACAAACAATCACATTTGTCAATATTTGTTTGGAAAAGCCACCAAATGAAGATATTTGAACTCAAAAAAATTTTTGAGGCACATTAGTAAAGCACTGAATAGAAATATCTAAAGGTGGCATTAGAAATTAATACATTGTTTTATTTACAAATCTTGCGAAATTTTTCCAAATACGTGTTTTTTTTACGTGTCTAAAATGTGGCCGTAACAGATCATTCATTCAATTAATTCCTGTTTTTTAACATGTCATTTTAAAATTATTCTAAATTAATTATAGTTAGATATATGGCATGGGAAATATTTTTTCCCTACACTGGCTTGCATTGCTAGAAATGTTTGAGCCTCAGTTTAAATTTAATGCTGCTGATTGGACTAGCTGTGTAATATTTATAAACAAGTGTTTTTGGACCTTCCCAGCCTCCTTACCCAGCTATTAGAGTGCAGAGAGGGGTGCCTGCTGTATTTCCCTTTTGCCTCTGCCCCTCTTATGTCTTTTTTGGGTTGTTTTTTGGATTGTAGAGATGGGGGTTGGTTGGTAGCAAACCCAGTGCCTGCACGCAACATGCACTAATATGGATGTTTTTGTTTTATTGTGTTTGTTTGTCTGTTTGTTTGTGTTTGCATCCTCTGCAGTGTTGTTTACCAGGATGGATTTTATGGTGCAGATATTTATGTAAGTATTATTTACTGGTATGACACTGCATGCTAGACCGCCATCTTTGTGGTTTCTGCCCTGTTGCTATGCACATGCAAGCATCCGCGACCCTCCATACTCACACACGGCTTCACCTTCAGCTTGGGGGGGCAGATAACTGCTCACATGTTCAGATTATGGCCCCCGCAAAGAGACAATAGAGGTACAAACATCAACAGGCACTGAGAACAGGGCACAAGCTGCACTCTAACCAAGAGGCAAAGAAAACCGTTTTTTACTGGTGCAAATACATATCAGATCAGAAATACTTTAATAATTCCCCCGGGGGAAATTACCTTGACCTTCCCCCTTTGATATTTACTGCTCTATTGCGAGGAAACCAAAACGCTCCCAAAATAAACAATAAATGATACATGGACTCTAATAACTAAATTAATAATGCCAATTAAATGCTTTAATTAATGTATCATATGTGGCATAAATGGATACTTTCTGTTTCTAATCTGTGTTAAATTGACTTTGTATTAATTCTGCCTATTATTTAGCTTCCTTATTTAATTTTATCATTAATTTATCATGTTTAGATATATTAATATATATATATATATATATATATATATATATATATTTCTGTATTTCCCGCCTTGTTATTTCCCAAAACTGTCATTCAAGGTCCATCATATGGTCATCAGTTTGCCATTGGAGCGCATGGATCAACTTTATGTGCATTGCTTGCTGGCCAGAAGCAGCTAGAAGCAAATAAAACAGAAATATCAATTAAGATTTTATACATTTATAAAATATTTTAGGTACATTCAAAGCTGCAGTAGATAACTTTCATACTTTTTGTCATAAACTTTCACTATATCCTGACAGTAGAACATGAGACGCAAAAAATCAGGTTCTTCCTGATTTTAGTACAGATTATCTGTCTATCTGTGTACTGTGTACTACTGCCAGGATATAGTCAAAATTTCAGCAAATATGATAAACAGATATTTTTTATAAAAATGAACTGCTGCAGATTTAATTGCATATTAATTAATTTATTCATTTATGATTCTTGCATAGATAAATACCTTTTACAATACTTTAACAGTAATTTCATCTAATAAATTAACAAAAAAGTCAAAGGTTGGTCAAATCTGACATAGAGCAACATAATCTTATCTGCATATTGACATTCACTGTAACTTGTAATTTGGGGAATGTATCCACTTTCACATAATTTGGTCTCTGTGAAAGAAATATTGATCTCAGTGAGACTTTCTGAATAAATAATGCTTAAACTATACTCAAACACCTGAGGTTTGGACCCAGTGACATGAAAACTTTTTAAAACTCCAAAAAGCCAGTAAGATGCATTAAAGCGTATTGAAGAAAAGCAAAAATAATCTTTTAAATCTATAACATTTTAGTAAATTAACACAAATCATGTACACTTAACTGCTTTAGGCTGCAAAACATGACTGTTCTTACTCCATCTTCCCTGGTTCTTTATGTAAATTAATATATAGCTGAGATGAAAAGTTTGAAATTATTATACTAATATTTCAAATGGGAAAAAACTGTGCTTGGGACAAGTTGGGCAGGCATTAATAATTTATAAATCATACTCATACTGGTCCTTCAAGACCAGATGTCAAAGAACTTTTTTTAGTTTTAACAGACACAAAATTATAGTTTACAAAAAAGTGGGCTTATATTGCTCGAATCAAACTAACAGTGTCTGGAAGGTTGAATAAACAACTAAAAAAATTAGAAATCAGCGTGGTTTTAAAAATCAAACAGCATTATTATTAAAACATGCAAAAACACTGGTTTTCAAGCAGTAATAGTTGCACTGCAATGGTGAACAATAGAACCACAAGCACACACAGTGAAGGCTTCAGGAAGATACAGACTAATGATGCACTGTGTGTGTGTGTGTGTGTGTTTGTGTGCAGGAGGTGCTTATACAGCTCCCATAACATTCAACCTCCTTGCCTCCCCATTAGCCCCTGTGCCCCTGACACAGGGATTGATGCTGCAGTCAGAACATTTAATATTCATTAGCAGTGGGATCAAGGGCCCCTGATGCTGTTTATGTTTATTGAAAGAGGTGTGCTTTAGAAGTGCGCTTAGTCAATTCAAATAGCAGATTAGATAAGACACAAAAAGAGCTTAGCCATAGCAGAGAGGTTCAGGCTATGGGAAAATGTGGATAAAATAAAGGAAATACCATAAATTCCCTAATTGTGGCCATTATTTCTAATTCCTTTCCCATGGCGGAACACGCAACTAAAAAATGCAATGTCCGGTTAGATTTTCAAAATAAAATTTGCGTGGTTACCGTTATAAAACAGTCGCAGTTTGGTTAGGTTTAGACACAAAAACTACTTCCTTAGGTTTACGGAAAGATCATAAGATATGTTACGTACCTAAAGTGTAACTTGTTGAACATACCTGACATAACAAAGGTATATTAATTGATGAATGGTTGATGAATTAATTTACATACTCTATTTTGGCTTCACATGGGACACCAGCAGCATTATCCTGGGTTAAAGTCCTCTATTTGAGCCATCCATCCACCCCACCACCTCCATATGTGTACTTTCTTGCTCTTTACACAACGTTACCTGACTTCGATGGCTGGTGCATCCACAAATTATGTTAGAGGAATACCTACAGCATCAAATTTGAAAGCGGAGGGCCACCAACCAAGAGGCAGTATTTGATGACTTGGGAGTAACAATGGGTTGCTATGGCAGATGCCTAAGGTACACAGTAAAGCGGCTGTGGGGCGGCTGTGGCTCAGAGGCAGAGCGGGTCGTCCCCCAACCATAAGGTTGTTGGTTCGATCCCTGGCTCCTCCTGCCACGTGTCGAAGTATCCTTGAGCAAGATACTGAACCCCAAATTGCTCCCGATGCATAGCATCGGTGTGGTGTGAGGTGTGGTTATGACGAGTTAGGGTTTTCTGAATTCGATGGGACTTTTGCATCGCTGTGGTGAATGTTTGTGTGAAAGGTGAAATGTGGCACGTATGTTAAAAGCGCTTGAGTTGACGGAAGACTAGAAAGGCGCTATACAAGTCAGGTCATTTACCCATTTACCATTATTTTACAGGAAGAATAAAATGATTTTGGTTGGGCAACATTTTTAACAGGTGTATATGACTAGAGGATGTAATTAAAGGTATTTCCCCATTTAATCTGGCCTTTTAAAAACACATAATTGTTAATTTTTTTTGTTTGTTTTAGAAAAATCACCTGGCACCAAGACTTCGCAAAGATGAGCCA
>NW_023339696.1:2168139-2170800 GCF_004916995.1 Morone saxatilis
AGTATAGGTCCATTTACCATTTACGATCAGTGTTAAAATTAAAATACTGTGAGTTTCATAAGCTGTTAAAAACTCCTTGTAGTACGTTTGGACCATGGGCAAGTAATCTTAAAACTCTTGGCATTGAACATAAAAAAAAAGTCATGGAGCGTAATCTGCAGAATTGACTAATATCAATGTTATCTGTTTTAACTGTTTTATAACCCAGATCCCTACTCGACCCCCACCCCATACATTTAATATAACATAAATATTATCCATAGTAACAGCGCCACAATGTACAGGCTCAAAACTCCTGGAGACAATGGAGTTGAATCGTTGAATCCATACCTCCCTGAGAGAGTCTCAACAAAAACACAACTTTAGAAGCTTCACCAAGTTCATTACAGGGCTGTTACATCGGATTGCACTGCAGGTTACAGTTCAAATCTCTGGAGACTTCCTCCATAAAAGACTTCACTGTGGAAAATACAACATGGAGTCATGGATTTAGTTAATTAGTGGAAATATGCTGCATGAACACAGGAAAAGGGGCTTGGAGTTGAAATAGTGGTTTCTAGGCTGAAATGATATTTGAGGGCGTTTCATCTCCTATATGCCCCTCGCCATTTTTATTAATAATAGATATATTCATAACACAATTAATAATTTGTGTTAAATTAGTGAGCACTGGTGTGTAATTTTAGTTTCTAATTGCATGGAACTTGCAGATGTCTGTCCTTTTTGATTCATTATTCATCTCCTGCTTCACTTCCCCCAAATTCTGTTTTTTTTTTGTGTGAGCTCAGTTTGAATGAACAATCTTAGATGGCAGAAATACCATCCATCTAGTTCAGGGTATAAAACTATTATAGAGAGGGCGCTCTGTGGCTCTAGACAATAGAGCAGCTAATATTTTAGCAGAGAAAGTAGCTAGTTTCATTTGAAAACAAGCTATTGTGCTTATGAATGATGACGCTGGCTGTATTTGCCAAGAAGAATTAAGGGAGAGCCAAGATTGGAAGATTTATTCCACTGCATCAGTGCTTTTATTCAGAAAAAAAACCATTGAAAACTGATTCAAGGGCTAAAGAAAAAGAGGTGAAACCAGCAGTCCTCCCCTTCTTCAAACCCTTTACATCACATACTCATGGACACACATCAAGGTGACATGAGGAATATTAAGTAATAAGCAAGAAGCATTTTGTGAAGAATATTCATGAAAATGCAGTAAGCCGTGATGCTGATTGGCCAACCCAGTCTGGTTCCCAAGTCGTCAAATACTGCAGCTTGGTCAGTGGCAATCTGCTTCAAAATATGACGCTGCATATGTTCCCTTGTCACCATCGGACTCATCGGGTGGACACAAACATGACTCTAAATTGAAGGCAACTTTATGTGTACATATATGACTACATTGTTTTTGTAATTACATTGTGGTGACAACAAAGTACAAGATCATCACAATACAGTCCAAGTTCACACCCAGACTCCTGCAACAAAACCACTTTGGTTAAGGTAAGGTAGAGATTGTTATTTCAGTTAATTGTTAACGAAAAATCTTAGATCAAAAGTCCCTTTTGAATAATGCTGTAGGCACTATGACTGGATGGTGTTGCAAGAAATCTGTTGTCTGTGTTGTCAACAGTTTTGCAACTCTGCAGTTACGTTAATCAACAGTATGTCCTTGTTGTATTCATTAGGGATGTTCCTGATGACTAGTTTCCTAGTTTTCCTGTTCAGACTAGTTGATTAGTCTAAAAGAAACAAAACATGAATAGTCAACAACCAGTTAATAAGTGTTAATCACTTCACCAGTCAGTGCTTATAATGTTATGGCTGATAATTGTAGCCATCTGAAAATTGTATTAATCAAAAGATAATAATAGTCAGAGTGGGATCAGTGTCTGTGGGTTTGGATGGTAAGCAATGTCAACTTGTCTTGCTGAGGCTGGCCCACGTTAGTAGCACTAGCTCCAGCAGCCTGCTCTCCTTGCAGTTTAACTACCACATGTCCACCATGCTGAATGTGGTTACATATTGCTCCAGTCAAGTCGCTATATGCCAGTTTAATTCTGACATGACCTGACACTGACGAACCCCTTAGGAGCCACCCCTCCCTGGTTTAACTATATTTGGGTGCGTGGGGATGGGGGCTGCTATGACTGTCTGCTTGAGCTGCTCCCACTATTGGCGGGCATCTGTGTAACATCTTAGATGCAACAGTTAACCAGGGGCGGCTGTGGCTCAGAGGTAGAGCGGGTTGTCCACTAATCAGAAGTTGTTGGTTTGATTCCCGGCTCCTCACGCTGCATGTCTGAGTATCCTTGAGCAAGACTGAACCACACTTGCTCCCGATGCTTTGCCATCACTGTGTGAAAGGGCGAATGTGGCATGTAGTGTAAAAGCACTGTGGTTGAGTGGTTGGATGACTAGACAAGTACAGGTTTATTTACCAGAGTTGTACAATGAAGGCTTACATTAATAAAATATTAATAGTTTAACCAACTAGTAGTAATTGTGCACATCCTAATGTTAGAAAACATAATTTCTGGGAGGCAGGGTGGCTGGTGGTGTAGGCAACTGTTTTCTAACACATTCACCAATGATTTTATAAGGTGATATGTCCATAATGTGATAATCATGGACATATCATCTAATATATCAGATGTTGTGTTTTCA
>NW_023339696.1:2170900-2171145 GCF_004916995.1 Morone saxatilis
CTGAGCCACAGCCGCCCCCTGATGCCAATATGACCAACATGACCAACATAAACAAACAAAACCATCATGGAGAAGTTTGGATATTTCTGCATAAATATTGTTAATGCCTGCCACGGGGTCGGTGTATATTACATTTGATAATGTTTATTTATAAAAGAATATTTACACCATGACTACAAATTTTTTTTAAACGTTTAATGTTTACAGTGAAATTAATGCATCAGTATTTAAAGCTGCAGTAGGTA
>NW_023339696.1:2171301-2173370 GCF_004916995.1 Morone saxatilis
ACACTTTAGGTTGGTGGCTTGAAGATAGTCGAGTCTCCCAAAACGTCTATATTTGACGCCCTGGGAATGAGACTCAACAATTAACTGTCTTTCTCAGCTTTGATTGGTTGTTTTTTAATCTTTGAAATACCATTAGGAGCACTAGGAGGAGCCAGAGGAACCTGATTTTTTTCACAGATTATCTGTCCCATGTACTGTCAGGATATAGTGAAATATTTAGCAAATATGACAAACAGTTATTTTTTCTATATTTTTTATTGCCCTTTAAAATATTTTACCTCACAAAGTAATAAAACAGCATGAATACAGATGTATATCAAATTGTTTTCTTAATTATTTAATAGTTTTTTTTATTATGAACACCAAGAGGGCCAAATTGAACCTTATTGGGCCCCACTTTGGGCAGCCCTGGCATAGTGGTTGTGAGACCTCAACTTCATATAACTATATTCATATACACACTTTGGTAAGCAAATACAAAAAGGCACAAATGAATATTAAAGGACCTACAATTGAAACATATGCTTACATTTTGCTCTGCAATGCAGCCCCACAGTGAACAAAGCCAGTGTGGCCTTGGCAATTAAATGATCACTTTACCATCTATAGCTCATTGTTTCCTGTCTGAACATAATAATAATAATAAGAATGAATCTCCTGAATGTGTTGGTGATGTCTTAAAGTTATATTTTTTTTTTTTGCCTTTATTATAGTGACAGCTGAATATGAACAGTAAAGGGGGGCAGAGAGAGGGGATGACACCCAGCAAAGGGCCACAGGTCGGATTTGAACCCGGGTCACTGCAGCAACTCCGTACATGGGTTGCCAGCTCTAATGACTGAGCTAACTGGGCGTCCATTGGTAATGTCTTACCTGTCACTGTATGCAGCAGCTGTGGCAGCAGTAGGCTGGGCATATCTGTAGGCAGCGTAACCACCCTGGAGACAAAAGCAAAGGCACACACACATTCAGAATTTTAAACAGTATTTTGTACTTAATGACACAAACATACCAACATTAAAAAACATAATAAACACATTTTCGCCTATATATGAGATACTAGCATCTTAATACTGATATTACAAAAAATATATAATTTTATCATTTCTAAACTTTGCTTGTACTATTTCTAGTTGAGAGCATGAATCCCAAATGTCTGTAAATATTTTTGCCATTAGCAGTTGCAGCATAAACACACATATACATACACATACTGTATGCAAAATGTAATTTTTTCACTTGACAAAAATGTGTTTCACATGATGATAAATTAACGCTGTGAGACGAAATATACAACATTAAGTATAAAAATACTAGAAGCAGCCTAGTTTTCTATTGTAGACTGTAACTTAAATTGTTAAAGTCGCCAAAAACTTCCAGAAATAATGCATGTGCCATCAGTGTTCTCAATGGTAGCTACAGCCCTGGTGAAAGCAAACAATTAGCTCCCTGAATTCCAGAAATTAACCTATAGCTCACTGCTGAGCCCACTGAATGATCCGTAGGTCAGTATGAAAATAAGGAAATAAAGAAGGATGATGTTGACGGCTTGCGCCAAAAAACACAGCATGCAGGAAGATGTATATAAAGTTATAGTGGAGGGCTGTAAAGTAAAAAGGACTTTCAAGGAAGACTAAAGCAAATCCAGCAGAGCAAATGAGGAGCACAAAGCAGCCTGGTGGGTGGACACAAAAACATGAACTCTGGCCCAGTCTGATTTAAAAACATTACAATAGCTCTGCAGGAAACCCCACCTTTGTAAATGTGGTGAGTCTATCAGATAGTGCAAGTGGTGAGTCAACACTCTGACAGTGTCACTTTGTTTTTGTACCGCTGGATAATCTGAAGCTGGAGACACACAGCTGGATAAAAACTGTGATGTGGTTGGCAGTGAGAGCCGCTGGCAAAGCTGCCCATGCAAAGCACAGAGCCAGAACCTTAATTTTTTTCACAAATTATCTGTGTCATGTACTACTGTCGGGATAAAGTGAAAGTTTCAGCAAATATGTCTATATATATATATATATATATATAGACATATATATATATATACATTATAACTATATGAA
>NW_023339696.1:2173470-2177414 GCF_004916995.1 Morone saxatilis
GCTGTGTTGTTGGAGAGGAGATGTTGATACAAAGTTACTGAACAAGACGTTGAACAACAGTACTGGAAATTGCTCCGATCATGAGCGATCGCGGTGTGTGGAATGTGCCTACTGAATGGGTGGTTTAGTGTATGAATGAGTGGTAGTTATGAATGAGCTTAGTTTCTGTTCGATGGACTTTGCCATCACTGTGTGAATGTGTGTGAAAGGGTGAATGTGGCACGTAGTGTAAAAAGCGCTTTGAGTGGTCAGAAGAGTACAAGTACAGGTCCATTTACCATTTACCACAACACTTACATGTTTGCAGGAAATGTTCAGATTTGTTGATCGTAGATTCACAGCAATGAACAAAAATGGTATTTAAAAAAGTATAAGGCAGTGGAAAACAAATTGTGAATGAAAATTGCTTGTGTTGCCGTTGTGGTTGGCCAACCTAAGACATCCAGTATTCCCCAATGTGTTTTTACCCAACCATTTTCAGGAAAAGGTTTTAATTTGTTCAAGATGGCTACAAGTATCAGCAATTATTTAAAAAGTTGGGAATGTTGTCTGTTGCCATTGAGGCATTTACTTTAGTAGTAGTTAGCTGCTTGAAGGCAGTATGAGTGTGGGCCTGCTGCCATGTTGCTGAAAATACTGAGAGTCAGAGAAGATGGATGGACAAACAGACAGGAGGAGCTCGGCTTTTCTTTCCTTTAGTGAATCAGCAAATATGATGGATTGGAACGTTCACTGTGTGAGACTGGCCAAACATTGACCATATGCACACACACACCAACTTTTAGCCTCCTTTCCAAACACAACCTCACACATACGTGCACGCAGAGCTGCAGGGTTGCCATTAGTCACTCAGTCAGGAATGGCAGTCCACAGTGGCTGCTGACTAAAACAGGCCAACCTGTTCATCTTCCTGCCATGGCCCATCATCACACGCACTAAGTATCACTTACTCGCCTCCACAGTTTATAGTGGTAATAATACATTGCTCATGTCAAGACAGACATACTGTCTAAGTTGTAGAGCATGGACGAGTGGAAGGTGAAATGATGTGAAAAGTGCTGGAGTTGTCACTGAGCCTGGAAGAGAGAAAAATGGCTTTTGTTTTATGATAAATTAAAGTAGGGCTTCTTAGCCATGTGCCAGTTACAACCAACAGTGTGCCGGCTTTCACTGAAACAGAGACTACCAAGCTGTAATGTAACTGGTTACACTGACAATACATGAGTAATACATGAAAGACACAATACGAAAGTGGTAGATGCAATAAATAGACAGATGAATATTCCTAAAGTTTTACCTCAGTGCACTGCAACATCTGAAAAAACAAACAAAGGGACTACTACTGCAGTACTACTGTGAATAGGAAAATACAAGCATGTGCCAAAATGCTGAAACTTTTTAGAGGACACTGAAAACCAGAGGTTGGACAAAGTCATTGTTTTGCAAGTCACTTTTAAAGTACTAGTGTGTAGGATTCAGCAGCATCAAGCACATTAGTTGCAGATTGCAACTCACCCACGACTTTCAAAGTGTGAAGGAGAAAATGGTGGCCGTAAAAAAATGCACAAAAAACACTCATATTCATTAATTTATACAGCTCTTCTTGACTACTGTAGAAACAGAAACAGTTCATTCTTATTACGATTCTTATTTATTTTACTTTTTTGAGCTGATTATACACTCATGAAAACACTTCAATATTTGCTCTCCTTTAGCTGTGTTTTGGTCTCCACCAACTCTTGAGGGAAATATATATATGTTCACCAACTAGTCTCTAACTGTGTCTGCCTGTTGTTTGCTGCTGAGTAGGTAGTGTATAATTGGCTTCTCAGAGCTTTGTCTCTATAAACAGAGTGTAAACAACATATTTTCATGTACTGTTTAGCTGTAATATGAGATTGTGTGTGACCCGGCAACCTCCTTGTTTCCTGCTACGAATTGAAACTACGCAGCCAATGAGCGCAGCTCAAGACGCAGTATGTCACCTTCGCGGGCACAGACAAACTGCCATGGCAATGACCATAACACTAAACTTGAGGCTTCAAAACTGCACTCCACAAACCAGTGGGTGATGTCACGATTGTATCTTTATCAAGCTAAATTCTCAACTCATCTGCTTATCCTTCATGAACAACATGACAATTTGATTTGGTGATTGAATCTTTCGAACACTTTTTTTAAATGAATGATTCATAGTGATTTAGTACACTGACAGGGGCTTATATATGCTACAGTACATGCTTGGCTAGTTTTGGTGATATTTTAAGCTGACTGTCCTGATTGCTGATGTGATGTTGGGTTGTGTTTCTCCAAAAGCTGATTCTGTTTCGGTTTCTCCACTGCATTTGTTCAGCTTCTTTTTCATGGCATCCACTGCAGCTTCCACTCACAAGAATGGGAGGACTGGTCTGAATACAGCCCTTATACCTTTTACATTTACATTTACATTACATTTAAAAAATATAATATATAAATAAAATATAAGTTAGTGCAGCTTTAAAGTTTGCTGATTTTTATGAAACTGTAGAAACCACCCAGCTTCCCATTGTATATTTGTTTATTTATTTATTTATTTGTAATTTGGGTGAACATGGAAATTCTGTGTGCATTCCCTGCTACTGGCATGTCGTGTGTGTGTGTGTGCGTGGATGGTGTGTTTTAATTAGTGCTTGTGATGTGTAGAGAAGGGAGATGATCTGGCAGGTATGAAGAAGGACTCACTGAGTGTATTAGATGACACTGTGATGCCGACACTAAACAATGCTGTCATGCAGTATGCAGCACTATGTCAGCACTACAGTGTGACATAGTGCTGACAAACACTACTGCAGATAGCTTCCCACACACACTGAAGAGAAAGTGGCATCAATAAGTGGCATCAATAAGAGTGACACAGAATGCTTAGTGAAGGAGTAACGTAGAAACAAATTCACATGAAAACAAAACGAGCCAGATGCATATACAGTTAAACATGCTATAAGACAAATATTACTTCCTATTAGATGTCTATAAGCCAGCATTTAAAGTGGACTGCAGCAGAGCCATAACCCCCTCTTCTATGGGCACGTTCTTTGGAAGTCTGCGAGCACTGAGGGCTGTCCAGATGCTGAAATAAAACTAAAGTAAGAAGTAAAACTAGGTGTGAAAAATAATTTTAGTTAACTGAAAAATAAAAATAAAAACTGAAATGATAACTGAAATGATATTGTGGAACTAAAATAAAAATAAAAATATACATATGTATTTAGTGTTAGTCAATTTGGTCAAATTTGTCAACACAACAAGCATGAGGATGCATTGGTGTATATGTTTATTGAGGCTGGGATGTGTACATGGCTGTGGGTCAGTGTGTTTGTATCGTAATACCTATTCTGAAAAATACCTCCATATTATAATTTTAGCTAACACTGAAACTAATAAAAACTTAACTGAAACTAAACGTTTTTAAACACTATAAACTAAACTGAAATGAGCAAACCTACTCTGGAAACTAATTGAAACTAAACTGAATTGAAAACAAAAGTTAAAAACAAAATAGAAATAAAAACTAATACAAAAGTATATTAACTCGGATGATTTAATTACCAATGATTCATTGCAATACTGATATACGTTGCAGTTTTTACATTTGCTGGCCCTTTTTGCGGCCACTGTAGTTTCTCCTACACCTTTGTAACAGGAGGGTGAGGCGAGGGGATTGTAGTTTGACTGAACTGCTAGATGCTACTGGTCTTTTAACACTGCACACAGCATTTATAATTAATTTCTCATTCATAAGCATTCAGGCTCACATAGTCCTTGCTCAGTTCCTTATGCCCACATAACACATTTTATGGTCCAATTAAATGTTATACTGTTCTTAGCAAAAAATAATAAAGCTATTAAAATAATAATAAATATAAAGGAGCCGGAACTGGTGTGGGAGGTGGAGCGCTATCGATTAG
>NW_023339696.1:2177514-2182047 GCF_004916995.1 Morone saxatilis
AAAACAATATGTTCTAAGGTTTTTAATAAAAGTTTTTTATCTTTACTGTAAAAGATAGGGAGGGCTTAGCCCTGTTAGCCCATATATACCAGCCGTCCCTGATTTCTAGGCTGATCAAGACCTCTGTGTAAAATACGTCCTAAACAAATGTGGTTCATGGCCATTTGCATTCAGTAAGTCATGTTTCAGCAAGACGTGATTATTGTGATAATGAAAATCACAAAGATGGTCGTTACACTTGTAGATGAAGGGTAGGACTCAAACTTCAGTGATAAAAACTCAAAAGCATAACTGAACTGACGAAATTTGTTTTTAAATGGGCTGTAAATATGAATGAGAAAGAAATTATACGAAAACAGACTTAATTTGATAAATACAGAACCACTTTTAAAACAGGATTCATTAACTTAATTACTATTATTCATCACAACAATCTCCACTGTTTATCATTAAAATTAGCATTTAAGATTTTGTCCTTTAAGGTTAAAGAAAACTTCATTAAGAATGAGCAAATTCATTATAAATCTAAAAAAATATTTGAAATGATTATCATGAAATTAAATGATAATACAATTCAGTAAGTTCAAAGTCAGAAGTCATCATCTCTATTTCTTTTATAGTTTCTTTACTGTTATTTTTGTCATTGTGTTAGTTCCAGAGGGAGACAGAGAGAGAGAGAAGTTGTGAGGAACAATGTTCATATAAATATAATTATGTAGGTTTTTGCTGGATTGTAGCCAGATCATATCTGTCATATTAAAAGAGAAGAGAAGCAATGTCATTTCTGCTCCTTCTATTCATGACATTGCAATTGACAATTGACAATAATTTTGTTTATTATGTGAATTATCTTTGTTTATGTAACCCTAAACCAATCACTGTTTGCACAGTACAATACTGAAGATAACAGGTCAACCCAAGTGACTGTTTCAGAACTAGAAGAACTAGAAGAACTAGAAGAAGCAGACGGTGACGACCTCATTCCAGACTGTTCAACATCACAGGTAGGATTTATTAAAGGACAGGTTCACAATGTTTCAAAACAATAGTCGAATGCTCAAGTGAACATTGAAACAGGTTTTGCTTTCTGTATTCATTCCAACATTCCTCCTTTTAAGTGATGGACAGAAACAGAAATATATCCTATACAAAGTTAATATTAAGCTTCAGCCACCCAGATTAAACAAATAAAGTGGATATCTTCCAAGGTTACAGCTTTTTCTGAATAAATGTACTCTTTTTGTTACTATCTGCACAGTATGGTCAGTAGTGTAGTGAGTGTGTGTGTGTGGAAAAAGGTAATGCATGGATCAAAAACCAAAGACAGCAACAAACCAAGGAACTGCTGGCTGGAAGGAGAGAGAGCGACTGATCACCGATCAACCATTTATAAAGCCCAGCAATCAGGAGAAACCAGGTGTAGCCCATCCCATGGCCACACCCTCTGCCACTCTGTCTCCTGTGAAGAAGGGAAAAGACCCAGACCAACCAGAGGGGGAGGGGTCATCACACCCCCCGCATAAGAGCGGAGACCCACCAGGTACTCTGCCAAAATATTACAGGGAATTACTATATTCCACTATACAAACAACTAGTCAAATCAGTACGAAACAAACAAAAACCTTTACTTCTACCAAACACTTTAACATAAGCCATCTAAACACTCAGCCTCTCTGCAACCTCTGTACACAAGGCCCAAATCGGGCCAACCCTAATCAGGCACCTAAAAAGCATAAGACAGGGCCTCAGCCAATACATTGTCAGTACCTTTTATATGGTGAATATCCAAATGGTAAAGTTGCAGTAATAAGGCCAATATCATTAAACACTGATTTGGATTTAGCAAGGAACGCAAAAAGGTAAGGGGGTTATGGTCTGTGTACACAACCAGTGGGGTCCCAAAACAAATATACACCTCAAAATGCTTCCCAAATCCCCAAATTAATACCATACCTTTTGTTTGCGTTTGACATTGTCGGATCCTCCAAAACTACTGAACTCCATCTTTGCATCTGAATTGACTTTAACGACTTTGCTGTCTGCTCCACAGAACTCTATAACAATGCAGTCCCTCCTACCGTACCACTTGGCAGTTGCTGGCTGCATGTCTCTGCCTGAAGTGATCATCTTTTTTACAGATATAGTCTTGTGAAAAGAAAAGTAATACCAGCAAAAAAAAAAGCAAGGACAGCTGCCCCCAAATAACCAACGCAAACGCTTTTCCATCTGTGGATCCTCCTGCGTACCCCTGGATGAGAACGGTGGCGCTTTGCTTGAGTAACTGCACCAGCCAGGAACAACTCTACCTCAGGTTCAGAAGCTGTTACTTCTCCATCCGACACTAAAGAAAATGGCTCAGGAACCTGGTTGACCACACTAGGTTCAGGAATCTGAGTGACCACATTAGGTACAGGAACTTTGGTGAGCACATTATCTACCAGGGTGTCAGCCTAAACTCTTTTTCCCACCAAGACATTTCCAAGGACTATATCCACCCCATCCACAGGGAATGTTGGGCACACTCCAACTGCCACCTCCCCAGTGACCAACCCGCAGACCAGATTTACTTTATGCACAGGCACAGGGATAAGTGTCATACCCATACCTAGCATCAAAACAAACTTTCCAATGTCTGAATCCGAGGAGAAAGGAAGAACCGACTCACAAACAAAAATAAGTTTGGCTCCTGTATCTCTCAAAATGTTAACTTCCACTTTGTTGTTTCCAGGCAGAGATACATAACCATCTGAAATAAGTGCTGAGTAATCACCTTGGCTTTCAAACTTACAAATCGTGGGACAGAGGGCCTCAGGGTGACTGTTGGATACGTACGCCAACTGGGCTGGTGAACTATAGGCAGCCAAATCGGCAGGTTTAACTTGTGTACTAGCTAGTAGTGTGCTCTCCTCATCAGACCAACCCCTGGACTCTACCACTCGCTCAAACAAAAAGAAGAACAGGGGAAAAGAACTCCAAATTTTTGGACAGACTGATCACGGATCAACCATTTATAAAGCCCAGCAATCAGGATAAACCAGGTGTAGCCCATCCCTTGGCCACACCCTCTGCCACTCTGTCTCCTGTGAAGAAGGGAAAATACCCAGACCAACCAGAGGGGGGAGGGATCATCACAATCAGTCACGAATAATATTTAATTCCTTCAAGTTGGCAGGTTCAGTTGTTTTCTTCGCTTGTTTTGCAAGACATAGCCTCAATTATGTTGCTGTGTCCAAAGTATGACATGTGCGCATACACATGGAAGCAGGTTTCGTAAAAACAAGGACTTAAAGAAGGAATTGTTTTATGCCTGGTGAATACCTACACGTTTGAAACGTTGGTAATAATCTCTGGGATTTTTATCGTCTGGAATGTTTAGTTTGGAAGGCTGCAACCATTGTTGTGGTATCGCCAGCAGTAGAAGAGAATTCTTCTGTCAGTGCTTGATAGAGCTCTTTGTAGTAATTTCTGACACTAGGAGGCTCCATGCGGCTGTGGCTCAGAGCAGGTCGTCCACTAATCGGAAGGTTGGCAGTTCGATCCCCGGCTAGTTTGATTGATTTGATTAGTTTCTGTTCTGGTCAGCAGCTGGAGCAACACTGGTGCCACCTTGCATGGCAGCCACTGTCATTAGTGTACGAATGTGTGTGAATGGGGTGAGTGTGGCAAGTTGTGTACAGTGCATTGAGTGGTTGAAATATAAGTACACTCCATTTACCATCTGTAAACTTGTAGACTGCTTTGGAGCTCATCTTCCACACTAGTTTGACTTATACCCTTTGGGTTGCATAGGACAAGTCAATTAGGTTGTTACCTAACTAAAGGCGAGACCAAGCAAAATTTACTGTAGACATGAACAACCAGAACTTCACCAGAGTAGGGAGGTCCCTTTCTCTGAATGTCTGATTCGGGGAGATGGGAAGTCAGGTAGCTATTACTTCCGTCTCTCTGTGAAGGTTGAGGAACTGACTTTGTTCCCAAGGACTTACGGTTGGCTGGGAAATTAAGACAGTTATACTAGTTTGCATTGAGTATGTGACATTCTAATGTTGAACTACTACTACTATTTGTTATTTTTAGCTTGGGGTTGTTAGCAGCAATAGCAAACTCTTAAGGTAACTCTAATTATATTGTGTCTAATTATGTTAGTGCCACGTGAGTGGCAGATAGCCACAACAGCTCTTAACTGCGTGGCACTTTATAGTTTTTTTTTATTGTGTTTTTAGTGTACTTTTTGTTTGCTTCCATCGACAAATGGCAAACTTTAAGCAAGTGTGAAGCTATGGATGCACACACTACATGATGCTATGTGCCCAACACACCCCTTCACTGCGTGGAGTGGCTGGAGATCCCAGAGGAGATACGGCGAAGGAGTAGAGGATGCAGAGCGGGAGTAAAGTGTAAAGAGTAAAAGACGGTATAAACCATGTTTACAGTCTGTCATCATGGGGAACGTAAGATCTCTCCCCGACAAGATGGAAGAGCTAACGCCGTTAATCCGGCTGCAGAGGGAGAACCGGGAATGCAGCCTCATGT
>NW_023339696.1:2182147-2185191 GCF_004916995.1 Morone saxatilis
TAAGCAGTGGTTACAGTCATTTTCCAGCACTATATCCATTTTCTTTTTAATCCATGTGGTTTCCTGCTCCTATCTAGAAGCAGACCAGTTTAAGTGTGAGACGTGAGCAATAAAAGCACATTAAGCTGGAACTCTGTTGTCTGTTGGTTGCATTTTGTTAAGTTTTAGCTATCCTCTCTGTTAAAAGAATGTAAGATAAACTCACACAGTCATCAAAACTGAAAGAGTAGATCAGAATATCTGAAAGGTGTGTTCAGAAACTCTGATATTATGATGTTTTATGAAACTGTAAATGTTCCATGGCAAAATTAAGACTTTCATCACACATCATTACAGATTTTTTTTAGCTTTTGGGGATAAATGTTTTGGAGAAAAAAAAAACCTTCTGAAGACGTATGGCACCCCTTAACATGACCACCAGGTGGCACTAGGACGCTTCGGCAAACCATCTATCAGTGGGATGAGACATACTTTTACTGCTTCAGACTGCTGTCTGCTCCATGGAGAGTTGGTCACATGCAGCTTTGAGACCCAGCTTCTCTGTTTGGTCTGCAGGGATCAATAAAATCCACTCAAATCACTGCAGAAAACTTTTAACCACTATATTATTTACCATGAGGACAGGGAATGTGTGTGAATACTTGTTGCATGGTGGGAGGAGACCATTTTAAAGAAGGAGGGCATATTGGGGAAATGACTGTTAACACTCCCATTTATAGCCCTGTACATCATTAATAGTCATATTGGTGATTCTGTGTGACAAATTAATGCAAAAAAATTACTTTAATCATTCTAATATGAAAAATCATCAATTAATAGCTGCTATTTGTAACTCCAAATTGCCTACTGCCATGGACAGATTCTGAGACAGTTATCTGTTTTTAGTTGTTTTGTGTCTCTTTGTAGTACTTTGTGTTTCTTTGTGGTTCATTATAGTTATTTTGTCTGTAGCAAAAATGTGTCTTTCTAGTCATTTTGCATCTCTGTATTTGTTTTGAATCATTTTGCATTTCTATTTAGTTTATTGTAATTTTGAGGTCATTTTGTGTCTCTTTGTAGTCATTTTCGCTATTTGTGATAATTTTGCATGTCTTTATAGTTGTTTTGTGTCTTTCTGTAGTCATTTTGTGTCTCTTTACATTTGTTTTGTCTCTGTAGCAATAATGTGTCTTTCATAGTAATTCACATCTCTTTGTATTTGCTTTGTGTTTCTTTGTGGTGGTTATTGTAGTCATTTGAATGACTTTCAAACAAGAAATGTTAACAGTCTCTTCATAAAGAAGCTCTGATATGATAAACCAATCTACAATCTGACCAATCAGGTTTCAGGGGGGCCTAACGACCCTTGTGACCCCCCTTTGCCTTAATGTGTGTTTGAATATATAAAAATCTCTCGGTATGAGTGTGCATGTCTACCACATCTTTTATTTATTCAAGAAATCACATTGAGATCAAAATGTTATTTATTTGCAAGAGAGACCTGAGAAAGAAATCACTGATACACAATATTAAATCAAGAAAAGTAATTCACTCAAAACAGCCACCACACACACACGCACACACACACAATAATTAAAACAAGCACAAATAATATCAGAAATATATGCTAGTAAAGATCTTTCATTCCAGTAGTAAGGTACAAAGTATTGAAAAACCAGCATTCCTCAGTCCAGAGTTGATGTGATGAAGTCGTAAAGTCAAACTATTGTGTGATATGGTGTCATGGTTATTAGACCTGAACTAAACTAAGGATGTTAAATATCTCAGCCTCTTACATAGCAAGGACTTATAAAGACAGGTATGTCAGTGCCTTCTCAATGCCAGTGATTACCCTCCAGCACTTTCATATAACTCACTGTCGAGAGATCAGTAGCTATCTTGTGTAGTGAATCAAATGGTATCATGTTTTTTTTTTCTGTTTTCATTGAAGAGAAAAGCTTTGTTTCAGAAGTTTCTAACTGTAATTGTTCACAGTTTCAGCCAACATGAGTTTCATATAACTGAAAACCTAATGCTGTACTGCATCAATAAGGTCTCCACTGAGATGGCCGGATTGAATTGGGAATATATATTTCCATGCTCTTTTAAAATGCACAAGAAAAAAGCATAGAAGGAGAGTAAAATCTATGTGATCCTGAAAAAGGAAATTCAGAAATAACAGTGTGAAGGGTGTCTCTGTGTGTGTCTGTGCGTTTGCCTTCTTTGGTTTCGGTGTAGAAAAAAAGCTAGAAGAGTTAAAACTCAAACGTGTGTTGGAAAACCACAATACTGAAAGTAGACTTCCCTGTGTGTGTGATTACTGTAACATAGAATTACATGAGGCTGGTCTGGTGTCAGATAGGTTTAGATGGCTGAGGTCAACAACACAACCAGTTAAAACATTGTCGAGCTTCAGCCAGATTGGTCAGAGTCTGGCCCGTGCCACGCTAAGAGCTCCCATAATGCACGGCTCTCCCTTTCTGTGGTGGCTGAGCTGCCAGCTCTGCTGCTTTCTGTTTCATGACTGGAGAAAACAGTACACGTGTATAAGCAGTGGGATATAAGCAGTGACCCACCAGAGGGAGTTTTACATTGAGAGGGATCCAGCTGCTAGACCCAGCCTTAAAGGTATGCCTACTCAGAGACATGATGACTTTTAAGGTTGAAACACACAGACAATAGAAAACACGGGCGTAAAGCAACATATGGCTTGTAATTATTTATAGAGCACAGTTCACTAAGTGAGACAAGTTCAAATTGCTTTGTGAAAGAAACTATTTTGTAAGCAGCAAGCACTGACACACACACAAAGCAAGGATAAGAAATAAAGACACTATTAAAAAGCAAAGAGAAGAAAAAAGCTTCAAACTTCCTGTAAAAAGTGTTCCTCTGGTGAGTTGCTCCACAAATATGGATGAGTGGTATGGTATGGTGATATGGTTGAGCAGTTCCAGATGATCAGGTCTGGTGGAGTTCATATCCCCAAAACAGGATGATTATCTCAAAGGATATCCATTAGTCCCATATATTTATATGTATTTATTTATTATTATTACCATATGGTA
>NW_023339696.1:2185301-2187354 GCF_004916995.1 Morone saxatilis
AATTTATATTAACATATGGATGCACTTATATATCGACCAAACTTCGGTATTCCCCAATATTTGTTTATATCATGTCAGTGGCCGATGTTCATGTCTGTTTTTCACTGGCTAAATTAATTATTTCCAACTCAGATTTTGGAGAATGAATCAGCTCCACTTTCAAGCACTGGAACAAATTGCATGCTCCATCCGTCAGAGAGCGGCTGTTCAGCTCTGAGAAACAGACTGAGCTGCAACAATGTATGGCTCAATGTTTTGCATGCGATTTTGTGAGGTCGCACAGAACGATTGGTTGAATTTGCATTAACTTGTTTTTGCAACACCACAGTTTCCTGCAGGCCAGGGACTGACTATTTGCTAACAGACTTAAAAAGGAATCTATAAGTTAATTCATCAGGGCGCGGATCTCATCATAACTTAGGGGGGCATCACTTTTAGCACCATGAAAACACAAAGTTGTTAGCAAATTGTCTACAGTTATTTTGCAGTTACACTTACACAATTTTTTTTATAATCTCGCTACAACAATATATGGAAGAACTGAAGATACATTCTTTTTTAAACAATATTTGTGTAAAATGATAACAATATGGTTCAAAATGTTCAAAGATTTAACATTTGTTAATTAGACACATACCGTGTTGCAATGTAACAGGTTTGATTCCAACTGCTGACCTTTGTTACATATCTCTCCTCTCTCCATTTTGCCTGTCCAGATTCACTATCAGTAAAGGCTAAAATAAAACAAAGCTGTGGGGGCACACAAGGAGACAGCAGCTGTTATGTGGTGGTCTGTGTTTGCAGCAGTTACATCCTACCAGCAAAGTTTGAAAGAAGCTGCACACATGAGAGATATTCTTGGCTAATGCTGGCATTATACTGTAATTGTCAAGACCACCACAAGTGATGAATGATGTTTCCAGGTGAGAAATTGCTTGATTTTTGACAGAAACAAGCCTGATTAAAGAACTGATTGAGTATCCATTTGTGTTATTTCTTGTCATCTAACTCTCTGCCAGAAAAGGAATATGCGCATTTCCCAAAATATCAGATTCTTTCTCTGACTGTAAATGTCACACTTGTAGTTGCAGAACACCTGCGAGAGCACAGGCTTTACTTTTTGCCTTTTCTGATTTGCTGACCTGTGCTGTAAAGCTCGATTTTGCACATTTGTGTATCCTTCATGTCAGCTGCAGCCCAAACAACAGAGCAATATTCAGGGTGGAGTAGTGGTAGAGTAATCACAGATTAACATAGGTTAAGGATTGTTCACAGCCTTCTCCATGGGCTCCTCCATGTCAGTGTGCTACACAAGGATCAATCACGACCAGATTTACCAGATCTTACTTACTTACTAGATCTTGTCAATGCAAAGAAGCAGTGAGACTACTTCATTTCCACATGTAATTTCCTCACTCTGTGGACGAACTGCTGTTTGTCAGGATGTCCTGCACGAATATATGTGCTTTTGTGTAACCCTATATCCTCAGCAGTATGCTTGTCCAGGCTTGTCTCTATGTGTTTGTATAGGCAGAGGTCAAACCAGTAATGAGCCTACAGGTGTGTGTGTGTGTGTTTAAAGCTTGGGTGGCCGTAGTTTCATTCTATCTTCCAGGCAAGTTTAAATGAATGCTGTAGAGAGCTGTAGTGTTTTAGTATTAATGTAACTGAGCTGAATGAAGCCAGGAGAGAAGGTTAATAGAGAAGAGCAGAAAAAAAAACACCAACAGGAAGGAAAGAAGCTCAGAAGAGCAGAGAAACAGAGGAAGGGAGAGAGGGGGAAACTATTAGGAGCAGTGGGCTGGAACTTGAGGTATGCTGGAGGCAGGCACAGACAGGCTGACTGAGAAAGGCAGAGTGACATAAGAAAGGAGAGAGAGAAAGAGAGATGACAGCAGTGTGATTAGAGTGTTGTGCTGCATTTAAATAAAAATAAAAAATGTTACTTTGTGTTCTTTAATAGAGTAGCAGTGGACCTACCTTAATGGGCCCAATAGAAGACCTATAATACATCGATCAGCCATAACAATATGAGCACTGACAGGTGAAGTGA
>NW_023339696.1:2187454-2190642 GCF_004916995.1 Morone saxatilis
CGTGTCTGCACAAGAAAGGGGAGACTCTTGGGCCCCCACCAGACAAACACATTTGGTCATTGCAAGATGTCCTTGAGGACTTATCAGGATCGTCTGGATGAGAGTAACCGCTTTTAAGTCCAAGTTTCTATTAGTTTACGTGCTTTAAGTTCACAGTAGCCTACAAATGTTAATTTTGTTAAGCTTTATGCTAATCACATGCAGTGTTTTGCTTTCGGTATAGATTTTGCTATTTTTTGGTTTTTTAAACAATAGTTTCAGCCAGTTAGAAATCAGAAAGCTGCCTGATTGTTTTCCATATGTTTGTCTGTACTGCATAGTGTAAACACTGTTCCCTTTCCAACAGTAAAGCACTTGAATGCAACAGTCATTAACTGGATATTGTGGATATTTCACGTGTGCTTTGGGTTTTATCTTATATTTGTGAATAGGGAAAACATTTAAACAGCTTGATGAAGAAAAAATACACATAAATGCATACTGATATCTTGTAGGACAACTTTTTCGCTGCTTTGACACTGACGCATGAAAACACACAGTCAGATAGTACACATAGAAGAGAAACACATTAAAAGCTTGTGAAGCCATTTGGCCGCCTCTCTTCATCCTACATTCCAAAGGAGTTCTCTAGCTTGGGGTGAAAAGACACACCCTGTGAGAAAGGAGGAGGGAGGGAGGGCAGGAGGGAGGGAAGGAGGTGTACACGCTCTGCCTCCTCTCTTTGGTTTGGCCATGACTTAAACATTTTCCTCATCTGAACTAAGGAGGAGGAGGAGCGAGGGATGACAGGCTCACATGTTGCTTTTCTGACTAATATGCACTCTTTTGAAATCAAGTGTTGCTAATTATCCTCTGCAATCCAACATGTGAAACAATAAACCCTCTGCTCCCCCTGTTACAGTCACTGTCTTGATATTTTATCTCGAGGGTGAGGGAAATATATGATCCTTCAGAGTAAAGCTTCTGCTGTTGCTTTTGAGGATCAGGGTCTTGCTCATGGACACCTTCTGTAGTCTAAGCTACAGTTGTCTTTCGATTTTAAGGCTGATGAAGTATAAATTATGTTCCATTTGAGGTAAAAGGGTGAATGTGGCATGTAGTGTAAAAGAGCATTTGAGTGGTCGTAAGACTAGAAAAGCGCTATACAAGTACAGGTCCATTTACCATTTACCATTTAAATGTTGTTGTTGGCACATACTCTGACCATGCATTTGCAATCTCACTGGTTCAAATCTGGCAATGGACCTTTGTTGTGAGTCATTCCTCGTCTCTCTCTTTCCTCATTTCATTTCAATTCCTACCGTCTATTCAAATGAAGATACATATAAATACATTCAAATACATTTCAATTAGACGTAAATGAAGTAGATATTTGTAATATGAATCTAGTAAAGTGCTCTCACTTCTTCTACTTCTTGCAGATCAACCACAGGATGGTGAAAACTGTGCTTTTAAATATAGGACTAGGAATAATACTTTCATGTGTTATGAGGAGAATCTGGTTCTGGTGAAGGAGAATAAGACGTGGGAGGATGCATTAATGCACTGCAGGGCCCTGGAGGCAGTGGACCAAAGTAAGCCAGCCACTGATTACCAGAACCACCGCTATGACCTCGCCACCCTGCTCAATGAAGATGACCTCACCTTTGCACGAGAGACGGCACAAGAGGCTCCATGTGGGGTAGGGCAGTTTAAGTAACACAAACTCAACAAAGAAAAAAGATTCTTGATTAAGCAGCTTTTATTAGTCATTTTAAGTGACACTTAGTTTTGTAATTTACAGAAACATTCATGATTAAGTACTTTTTACTATGGTAAATGGACCTTTTACACACATTCACACAGTGATAGCAAAGCCCATCGAACAGAAACTAACTCATGCACATTCACACATTAGTTACTCAGTAATCAGTTACTATTTTGTTTTCACAGTAAAAAAGATTAGTACTATTAGATACTGAGCCCCGAATTGCTCCTGATACCGTGCATCAGTGTGTGAATGTATAAGTTTCGCTCGGATGGGATTTGCCATCACTGACTGAATGTGGTGTTGAAAGGTGAAGTGTGGCAATGCTAGGTGGAAACGGCACTTTTGGGACGTGCGTCCGAAGGCTAGAAAGGCGCTATACAAGAGGTCCATTTACCATTTAAAGAAATCTGTGCACAACACAACACAATACACAACACAAGAACAGTATGCCAGAGGTTACAAAAAATAATTGAAATACATGCAGAGCTGGGACTTAGTGATCATTTCCATCATCAGACTGTCAATCAGTTTATTAAATTAAATGATTAGATTGTATTTTATTGCTGCCTAGTTCTTCAGTAAGGAGTTATTAAACACAAATCCACCAGTAGCCCTGAACTGACTTTGTGAGAAGGTTTAATTGCAGTGTGGACTTTAAGGAAACGCTCAGCTGGGAGGATTTCAAACTAAAACCAGCTTGTGTTCCTTTCCTGGTGACCTGATGGTGAATCTGCTTTTTCCATCCTATGAAGACAGACGGGGGAGGGGTGTGTGTGTGTGTGTGTTTGTGTGTGTGTGTGTGCATGCATACTTGTCTGACTGAGAGAGCACAGAAGAAGAAAAGAGAAAAAAATCCGAGAGAGATATTTTATTCTGCCCAGAGTGCATGTCAGTGACTCATGTCGTCATCCACAGACGCCCAATCAGAGAAGACCTCCCCTGCCTTTGGCCCGACCCACTTCACCAAAATCTACACACACACACACACATCTGGCTTGCTGATGTTGCTCGCTGATCCACATCAATATCAGAGAAACTTCTTTAGTCAGAGCACCCCAGTCCGGTCGATGGCTCTGCCCCCTCTGAATTCAAACCTGAGAGACTGTCCAGACCAGCAGAGATCACACACACACACACAGATACTACTTAGCCTCCAGCTTGTGATCTCTGTCTCTTCCACACACACATATTTTAACATAAACTATCATGCTGAGTCCTGTGTTGGTCCAATAAACACATGGCTTGTCTTGGAGTTGGGGGTGGGGTTGGGGGGTGGTGTGAGGGGGCATTTCTGTTCAAAGCAAACGCTGCTTGAAGGCTTTTCAAAGTCACAGGCACAAAGAAAATATTTTGTTATATGAGTAAAACAAGCACACTCAACACATATGCAACAAATGTATAAAAGTCGCAATTCAAGAAAAAAGTACATCCTTAAATT
>NW_023339696.1:2190666-2191082 GCF_004916995.1 Morone saxatilis
TTACTGTATGCACTGTATGTATGTAAGTCTAAATTAGATGCATTGTTCATTATCAGTGAATGCAGGTGTAATTCTTATTTTCTTGGGGAAGCCCAAATGAGGAAATGGCAATTCAATGAGTTTATGGTCATTTGTTAATTGTACATTTCTGTGGTAAGATACTCCACTAACATGCAATATAAACTGAACTGATAAAGTAAGAGCCTTAAGGTGATAGTAACTGTGTTTCTATCAGTCTTGAGGCTCTGTCTTGAGTGCTGTTTATATTACTCCGACATGGTGCATATTCCTAAATCATTTGTGTGTAATCAAATCATCACAAACTAACATAGGGAGGTGTGGTAGTAAAGCTGAATAAGGGCCCCAAAGCATTTTTGCCCCAGGGCCCTCTAAGTAAGTGGTTGCTAACCTAGGGG
>NW_023339696.1:2191182-2193159 GCF_004916995.1 Morone saxatilis
AAGGTCTTCATGATGTGGGACGTCAGTGCCACCGGTCTGTAGTCCTGAGGGCCGCTGGGATTATACAACCTTCTTGCAGTTACTGAGTTCACTGTTTGGGTTCATTGTACAATTTTGAAAAAAATATGAAATATCCATAAAATTAATCAATCAATTAATCAGGGGTTGTCAGTTTACTAAACGATAGAAAAGGGGTCTCTTACAGTAAAAGGTTGGGAACCACTGCTCTAAGTGGGTTAATCCGGCCCTGATTTCTACTGAAGACACATCTTTAAAAATATGTCACATACATATAATTTTACTTATAAAGAAGACTACTAAAACTTTCTTTTTAAGCAAATGTAACTCAGATAGGAGTAAATTATTTTTATAAAAGTTTCTGTAAACAACGTCACCCTTTTTTTTCAGAGATTCTTTATTTGGTGGCCTCTGGAAAACTCACAGAAATGAGAGATGACAACCAGCAATCGTGAATGTGTTTTGTTGCTTATTTCTCCCATTACCATTGACATATTGCCATTGAAAACACAAAAAATTGTTCATTTAAATGTTTTTCTTTAATGTGTTGTAATGTTCCTGACAGTCAAAATGGAAATTAACATATCTTGCAGCCACTTTGAGAACCACTATTTGTGGCAGCCGGACAATACAGTGCATATGGGATCAAGTCAAAATAAACTACAGAGTGTGTGTGTGTATTCATGGTAGTGAAGGAACATGTACATCAGTGTGACTTGTGTTTTTATCATTTTTGGACGACAATGGAACTCCAGAGAACCAGGATAAATCAGGCATTGATACAAAGTCGGCTCGATTAATCACTGTTTTGGGGGCTTTTCATGGATTTTTTGACAATCAGAATACCACCAGACTTATTTTTTTATCAAAATAACCAATGAGCTTCAGTAGTATTGATAGGTGCTGATGAACTTCTCTGAAACTGTTAGGCCCTGATACTGTTGGTGATGGTTGGATTTTAACCAAAATAAAGGTGGAGATGAACCTGGTGCTACTGTAATTTACAGTGACTTCCGCATATGATAAGGGTATGATGTTGTTGAATTAATGCATTAGTTCAGCTGTATGTGTGTGTTGACAGCCAGAACAGAGTGGCATCTTGAAGTGTTTTGTTCTGCCTCTTTTTGCCTTCCATCTGGAAACAGGACACCTCCTTCCTTCTCTTGAACACTGTCCTTCCTCTTAAAAGCCACGCCCCCTGCTTGCTCTACGGCTCTACCCTCAACCGCCCCTCCTTCCCTCTCTCCCTGTCTCCCCCAACACCCCAAATCTGCAGCCTTTTTTCCCCACATAAAGTGATCACTCATGTCAACCAAGTAATCCAGTGTGCTGTCTGTGTTCCTGTTCCACCACCTGTAAACCAGTCCACCAGTAAGACCAGTACCAGTACCAGTACCAGTAGAGCAGCAGCTTGGAGGAACTGCAGGGATCCAGGGTCTGTGTGTGTGAATGGGAGTTCTGGTTGTGGGAGCGCAGGTGCTTGAAGTGACCACCAGTGGGCGCCAGGGCAATTTAGAGTAGAGCAGAGGAGGTCCCAGGTACTGTTAGAACCACAGACAGTACTGATAGGAGAAGTCTGCTGTTATTATTATTGTTTACACCTATTTCAATCATGGATACACATGTAAAATGCAACTGCAGTTTCAGTTTGTACAGAGGGAAAAGCTCTAGACTGGTTCCAGACCTCCGAATCGCTTCCCACATCATTTTGTCAGCAATTCAAAATCGGTCTATTAGTGTGCTTCCTGACAGTAGTTTAACAACACTTCAGAGCCAATCAGAGCTTTGTAGGCAGGATAAAGAATGAGAACGTCATCTTCCTATGCCAGAGCAACAAGCAACTGTATAAGTTGTTGTACGCTTACTCAGAAAAACAGCAACTAAAATGTTGCACATTTCTCTATAAGCTTTAACATATTACAAGAGTTTTTAAGTGGTTATGCCACTAGGCAGGATTCC
>NW_023339696.1:2193217-2197891 GCF_004916995.1 Morone saxatilis
TTTTGTCCACAGGGGCCACCACAATCAATGCAAAATTAATGTTCCTTGTAGGGGCTTTAAATATGACTATATAAAGTTCAAGTTTGGAAAAAACAGCTAGATATTATAAATTAATACTTCACACTCAATCTGCTTCTTCCCGGTGATCAGGTTTTTCTACTGACAGTGATCAAACAACAATCCAATCCTGACCCTACCTACTACTACCAGTCAGAAAAGCACAGACATATCAGAAATACAGACAGTCTCTTAAAGTTGATTGAATTAACTTAAAGATTATGTAGGAAACCATAACTCATAGTAAGTGAGTAAGATGTGTTTCCAGGGCCTTTAAAGGTCCAGTGTGTAACATTTAGAAGGATCTATTGGCAGACATGGAATATAATAGTCATAGGTATGTTTTCATTAGTGTATAATCACCTGAAAATAAAAAGTGTGAGGGAGTGGGTTCTCTTTTATGGAGTCCGCCATGTTGAACCACTATGTTTCTACATGCATCCATTGTAGTTTCTCCTACGCACTTGGACTGGGAGGGTGAGGCGAAGGGGTTGCAATCAGCAACTACACCACTAGATGCCACTAAATCCTACAGACTTAAAATCCAAACATCCAAACTGCTCCAGGAAACAGCTTTTGTGTCAATCAGAAATTAATATGGTGAGACAGCTACTAATTATCCCCCGCCACCTCCTCCGATTAAGTGTAATTAAATGCCAGTTTAATTTGCCAGTTCAATCTATCAGACTGGTAAAGACCAGTATGGGAAAAAGAAACAGCCATAAAGGATAATACTGTCATTTACAACAAACAAGTCCTATCAATCTTCACATTTAACGCTAAACAACAAAGGAAATGTCAAACTGTTGCTTTAAGGTGCTATCCATACATACCAAAATGCAACCAACACATCAGACTTAACCCTGACATTTATCATTTTGGAAACACCTGGATTACATTGTTTTGTGTAGCTGACGTTTCTTTTTTCTGCACATCAACCTTTATCTTCACTCACTCCACTCTGCGTAACTAACACTGCAACTGTTGAATATGAATATCACTCAATATGGGAAAATAAGCCAATTAAATGGGGAAAGTCAAGCGAGAAGAAGAATAAATACTTTCCAAAAATAGAAAACAAACCCCACACATGGTGTCATAAAAGAGAACTTTGCTAATATTAAAACAAAGGCCTTTACTTTCAGAATAAAAGATGACTGTGATTTCTTATACCTTTGATATTGAGATCACTCACAATTTCTGTCGGAAGAAAAATCTCTGATGGGGAAGATTAAACAGTGCATATTATAGGGACAGACGCAGATAAACACAGAGAAAGCAACAGAGAGACAAAACCAGGCCACATAACTGTTATACTGTAGGCAGTGATGAGTAATGCATTGGCTGTGTGTATGTGTGTGTGTGTGTGTATTGGTCCTCTGCAGATCTCATCAGCCAACTCAGATTTCTGCAGCTCCAATGTCTCACAGCCACAGCAGCCAATAGTATGCAATCGACCTTGGTACTGACCTATCAGCATCAGTCGGTTTGGCTGTACTACTCTTAGCTCCACCCACAGGAGGCTGCAGGGCTCAGGCTATCATCTGCTGTTGCTCGGAAGCTTCTTTTCTGAGCATTTTCTCTCAAAGGGAAAAACTTCCAGTTGTCTCCACTGCAAATCAAATCTCATTAATATTCCTCAAAGAGGAAATCATAGTTTAAGTGGACCTTCACAGGCTTAAAGCATGGAGATGTGTAAAAGTAAAATAGAGAATGTCAGATAGCACCTCTCAGTATAAGAATAAAAGCACGTATTTCTCAGCATACAGTAACATGGCAGTAAATCTAACTAAAACATGAAACAATCTGAGGTAGGGGATTTCTGGAATTGCAGGACATGCCAGCTGCTGAAATGCAGTGCTGTTTTGTGAAAATAAGACAGTTAAGGTATTTTTAGCAAGATACTGGACTGTCCTTCTGCAAGGAATGTATCTGAGAAGGCCTACATTTACTCAAATACAACTTTAAGGTACATACCCTTCCTTTTCAGTGAAAGTAAGTTAAGTGTTCCTTTATGGGTTAAGAAAATGTTCCTACTTCTTCTTAAATCAACTATTTAAAAAAAAAACAGGGCTGTTCTTCTGAACTTATGAAAACTTTTTAGAAACACATGGTTTTCAGTTACAGTGATGCTATAAACATATGACAATCTTATAGAATATGATGCATTGCCATATTAAACCCAACTACCCAACAGTATATAAAGTAGTTTAAAACATCATATATAATAATAATAAAAAACTGACAGAAAACATTTTACTGTTGAATGAGTACTTTTACTTTACTCATATACTTTAAAGCTGCAGTAGGTAGATTTTATAAAAAATAACTTTTTGTCAAACTTTCACTATATCCTGACAGTAGTACATGAGACAGATAATCTGGGGAAAAAATCAGGTTCCTCTGGCTCCTCCTAATGCTCCTAATGACGTTAGCAAAAATCCACCAGGCTTGAATGAAAACAACCAATCAGAGCTAAGAAAGATAGTTGATTGCTGAGTGTCATTCCCAGGTTGTTAAATACCGACACTGAGTATGAGACTCAACAATCAACTATGTTCAAGCCACCAACCTTAAAGCTTTCTCAGCTCTGATTGGTTGTTTTTGTTCAGGCCTGGTGGATTCTTTCAAATACCATTAGGAGCACTAGGAGGAGCCAGAAGAACCTGATTGTTTTATCAGATCATCTGTCTCACGAACTACTGTCAGGATATAGTGAAAGTTTCAACAAATAGTTATTTCTATAAAACGTACCTACAGCAGCTTTGGGTAAATTTTGTTGATAATACTTAGACGCTATGACATGATAACTTGTAATGTTCTGATAACACGTTTTGCCGATAAAAGTTAACATTGTTATAACAATAAAGTTATCACATTATAACAAGATAAACTGTGTATTGTTATAACAAGAAATGTTAATTGTTATAACATGAGTTTGTATGTCATAATAACAGGAAAATTTAAAAATGTTTTATAACATGCTGGAGCTCAGGGTCTTCATCAGGGTTAGGTTTCAAACTCGGGCCTCTCTGACTGATGTGGAAAAGATAGCTTCCTGACAAGGAAAAAAATTAAGTGCCCCACCATGAACAAGGCAGCATAAACTACCCATTTGGTAACGTAAAGCCCCAGAAATCCAATTTAAAACACCACCATAAAACTTCAAAAACGTGCAGGTCCAACCTAAGCGGTTCCTCCTCCCTGTTCCTCCATCCCTGTGTGGAGATACAGCCTCTTTATCCCCGCTAACGTGGCTAAGTGCTAACAGAAAACAGCAGTGGATTTAGAGGTGTGCAGGAGTGTGTGGGGGGGGTTAGTTAATAGGTCTTTAGAGCTGCTAATATGGAAAGAAGGACTGTTTAAAAATTGCTGAGAGGGAGAGAAAGAGGGACATGAAAAGAGGAGAAGAAAGGAGAGGAAGGGGTGACCTGTGGCCCCCCGATGTCATACTGGAAACCGCCAAAGGGGGGCCATTTTAAAACCACTCTATAAAGAAATTTAGGAGTTTGGGGGGTGCCAGCGTGGCTGCTGATCTTTCAGCTCGATGTTTGTGTGTGTATATTTGTCGAGGTACTGCTGAGCTGCTTTGAAAGGTGGCTGTCTTCTGGCCTTGTCGCAAGACCTGATATTGGCTTTTGGCATCAGGACAGGTAAAGCTGCAGAGGTTAGAGATCTACCAGCTCTTTTCTGTCTTTCTATCCACTTTCCATTTGTGTTGTAACCTTGATGTTATCGGATTTGAGTCACAACACCGATAAAATCCATATTTACACATCCATATAACATAGAACAACATTAGCAATCATCGAAACTGTGTTTATGGCCTCCCTCTGATATGAATTCCAATATCCACTCTCCTTTGTTCTTCGCCAACTCCAATATCTGGCTCCTTAGCTGCTTAGTGCTTCACTGTGTTCGCCAGTTAGTCACTAACTTTGTCAGCAGTTTATCTGAGCTTTTTTTTTGCTATGCAGTAAAGTAAAACCAAAACAATGAGCTAAAAGACCCCGACAGCTCCATGCCAGTGAGGGAAACTGTTGAGCTGGGTGATTTGATTTTCGGTGGGTTAAACACTGCAGGCAATCCTGTTCACATTACACATAGTCATTTTACCTATTGTTAATAAGTCATATTGTCAGAACTTTGGCTATTGTTCAGTTGGGTTAGATAAACTGACCAGATTAATTTCAAAGATCTGGGAATACAGCGACATAACTAAAATTGACAAGAAACAAGCTTAATCAGATCATCTAAACCACTTATTGGTAAAACTCAAATAAAAGCTGCAGTATATACTTAAAATATATTTTCACTATATCTATATATATGTTTCCAAACAACGACAGATGGTTCGGCTGAATGGATAGATTTCAATGCTCACACGCTATAATACCCTCATGTGTGTACATGATATGCTTTCATTTGCACACTAGCAGAAAGACTTAGCAGGAACACCAGCAGGATCAGTTAAAGCTGCAGTAGGTCATTTTTATAAAAATAACTTTTTGTCATATTTTTTTAAACTTTTACTATATCCTGACAGTAGTACATGAGACAGATAATCTGTGAAAAAATTGGTTCCTCTGGCTCCTCCTAGTGCTGCTAATGGTATTT
>NW_023339696.1:2197991-2214151 GCF_004916995.1 Morone saxatilis
AAATAACTTTTTGTCATATTTACTGAAACTTTCACTATATCCTGACAGTAGTACATGAGACAGATAATCTGTGAAACAATCAGGTTCCTCTGCCTCCTCCTAGTGCTCCTAATGGGATTTGCAAGAATCCACCGGGCCTGAATGAAAATAACCAATCAGAGCCAACAAAGATAGTTGATTGTTGAGTCTCATTACCAAGTTGTCAATTATTGATGCTGGGAGACTCAATAATCAACTATCTTCAAGCCACCGACCCAAAGTGTCTTTCTATCTGTCTTGGCACTGATTGGTTAATTATTGTAAATACCAATACATGTTATCTGTCTCATGTACTACTGTCAGGATATAATGAACATTTCAGCAAAAATCACAAAAAGTAATTTTTTAAAAGTTACCTACTGCAGCAGGAAAGTGTAAGATGGGAAACAAATGTAAACAAAGAAGGGAAAAAGAGGATTAAAGGGAGACAGGACATGCAGCTCTCTCTCCTTTTTTCTCTCGCTGACTTTACACAAACTCACAGTAACAGCCCAATAAGAGGTTCTGGTTTCTAAGGAAGCAGTAAACACACCAGGTATCCCACCATGCTCACTGCTTCTCCTCCTTGATCTTTTGACGTGTAAAAACCTGTTGCCGCCAGCCACACCAGGCGCACTGAGTGAGAGTAGTAAAATCAGTTCCAATGTATTTTAATGGATGTTTAGTGCTAACATTAACAGAACAGCAGCAGTAGCAGTGATATAAAGGATAATTTATCATATATCAACTATATAAAGAACACCTTGCATCAATAAACTGTATAGAGAGTCCCCAAATCTGTTTTTCTGAAAAGATGAAACATGTTCCTGTTGTTTACTGTCCAAAACAGCACAGAACTTTGTGAATTTAAACTCAATTGAATAACATTTTTAATACTATGTATGGTTAGCATTTTTTCTGCATTCTGTATTTACCTCTTTATATAATATTTTTTATTTCTAGTGGCGGAGTCTGCCATTTCTGCGCTGGACTGAAATTACCTACCTAAGCACAAGAAATTCACAGGAAAATATACATGCATGTGATCCAGCGTTTATTTTCATATCAACCTCACAGTTGTTTCTTCTTTTTAGTGCTGTGTTAGAGTTAATGCTAATGCTGCTCTACATTGAACAAATTAAACTAGTGAAACACAGGGTGGTGTCAACATGAATATGACATCAGTAATTTTTGACCTTTATTGACAGTGAATCAGTTTTAAATATTGGGGAGGAATGGAACAAGGAGCAGCAGCTACAGTCAGACACACCAGCTGATCTTCTCTCTTTCTGACAAAGGCTCAGTGAGTGTTGTAGTATTAAACTGCACTTGCTGTTACCACAATTGAGCATTAGTGCCGACAAATCCACCTGGACTGAAACCTTAAAGATACCCCAGTCAACTCCAGGAGCACAACATGTCATTTGGTTTATGGTATTGTGATAAATTTGAATTTATTTAGGAATTAAAGGCATGTCCCATATATAGGAATATTCCAAATATATTGTGATTAAAGCAAATACAAGTCCAGGCTGTTTTAATTGAAGTTTGGTTTGCACTATCAAATTACAATATCAGCACAGAGGTTTCTGGCCTGTGACCCCTTAAAACGAACACATTTAGTGGTGGTGAGTACTTCCATCAAAAGGAAAAAGACACTTCCATCTCAGAATGTTTTATTTAAATACTTATTAGGGGCCTGAAGAGATATAATTATCCAGTAATTCATTAGAAAGATGCTAGATTTGAAAAAAGTAAAGAAAAACATAATTTTGTTTACCATAATTATATGTTGCTGTTGCTGTCCTATCCTACGACCCCCCCAGATTTACAGTATCTTGGATTGGTCTTGGGCTTGTTGAAAATGCTATTTCCCAAATGCCACTAAAAACAGAAATAGTGAATAAAACACTTTTACAATACTTTACTGTGCTATGCTTTATTCCTGTCAAGACAAATTAAATGCACTGGAGCACAAACTGTTGAGCGAGGTTACCTTGTAGGGCTGGACTTTCAGTATTTTGCATTATGATAAATGTGAGTTTGAATCAGGTTTTTACTTTTGGAACAAACTATGAGGCAGAGTTCTGGCTTTTCCTTTGCCTCTTTATGTGTCAGTAGAAAGAGATTCATTCTGGTCTAGTGAGGCTGCAATACGATGAATGTCGGAGTAAACTTGACATTTTTTTATTTTAACAGACATTTACGGTTGATGTTTAGGATCCCTAAAACATTTTCTGCTCTCGGACTCCACTGGAGCTGCTGGAAATATCTGGATATGATGTCCTGTAATATATGGAAGCCCATTTACCCACAGGCTAAAGAAATATACACCAAACTACAAAATGCAGCCAGGAATGAAAAGAACATAACTGACAGCTGTTTTAAACCCAGTTACAGTGTTTTAGTGAAGTATTCCTTTAATAGAAGTAATAATGTTAATAGTAGGTGAACGGCTGTTTAAACACACAGAGCGTCTCTTCTCTCCTCACCGTGCTACCAAATGAAAAGGTTGGATGCTTTTAAACACCTCATCACACCTGCTGCCAAACACAAAATATGTTAAGAGCATAGGTGGTGTGGAAAAGAAGGACGCTATGTGTTGATGGACACTTTGAGTTTTATTCCTCAATGGAGGGATGACAGAGCAGCCATGTCATTTGAGAATGGAAAAGAACTTCACTGTTTTTTTTTTCAGCTTTGAAATCCATCGATTCCAGAGAAAAGACATAGAAATTGTGACTGACGATGTGGACTGAGAAAGAAAGAAAGAAAGAAAGAAAGAAAGAAAGACACCAGTGGTCAGTCTGCAGATGCGAACACTGTAATCTACTCACACATAGGCAAATACACAACTGTTCACGTTTTCGTAGCCCAAGGACCATTAGTTCACACACACACACACACACACACACACACACACACACACACAAAGAGAGTCTCTAATTTAATGTGTATTTATAGCAGACTGAGTGGCCTGGACTGCACGGTGGATGGAGGAAAATGTACAGGCGTGATTACACACTACTATTCCCAGCCCTCCCCCTCCCTTCCTGTAACTAGCAAAACAAATCAGTTGGAGCTTTTATTCTGAAAGGTCAAAAAGTAAGAAAGTAGGCAGATGAACAACATCAGAAGTAGTACTAACATAAATCAGCATTATAGTATATATATATATATATATATATATGTTACAAAATGTACAAAAAATAAAAGTTCATGTCCAAGACTGTCGTGGTGAAGAAATAGCTAAGCATCATTATCATCAGCACATTATCAGAATTGTTTTCTTAGCATTAAACTAGCTGTGGTTACACACAGACGCAGTTAAATGGGTGTTTAGGAATATCTCACCAGCATTGCTGTATGCAGGGTTTTAGAACTACCCAGGTCCAAAAACTGAACTTGGGTTTTGGGGTACAAATCAAACCATTAAAAAAAAGTTATCTTTGGGCAGTTATTTCACTTTTATTGTATACCCCTCAGAAAAAAATACTGGGGGTCTGGATGTCAGTGACGTCAGTGGTGGGTACAGTCATGCTCTCTAGAGATGGTGGTATGCAATAAGAATGCGAAGTCCCATTTCGGGCACTGGTTCCAACCCTCACTCATGGTCAAGAGCTTGAAAGAATGACATACCTGATACAAGCAGGTTCCCCTCATGTGGTGTCAAGGGTCAAACTTATAGGGGACTTCCACTGCAGGACGTTTCCCAGGGGACAAAGAATTTTTTTAGGGATGTCAGAAATAAACATGTTTACAGCCTGGGGGGGAAAGGTGTAGGTTGGTGGTGTCTGAAGGAGAGATCACATGAGTTTCAAATTTAAAATACTGGAGGTAGAAGTAGACTGGATAGCTCTCTAGATAGTTATATTACTACAGTGTGCTTATAAGTGTGTGTGTGTATGTGTGTGTGTATTATGCATTGACACACATGGCCTTTCACTTAAACCAGAAGGGCAGGAGGGGAAAAGGCACGGTTCCCACTGGTGACAGTACACCTGCAGCACAAAAAATCATAGTTACGATGAATTCCTTCCATGTGTTCAAGTCATCACAAGAAGCACACACAGATACACACACATACGCACACAATCACCTTCAGCTATGATCTTCAGTATTTCTTTTTTTATTTCTGGACAAGAAAAGACTACTCCTGCTCTTCCGTGTGCACCATCTTTTCAGAAGACTCATTTTTCCTCCCTCCTTTTTTTCTTCTTTTGCATTTTTTTTATTTACATTAAAGGCCTGCTCACACCAACAAGTGGCACAGACTTTGTACCATCAACCCCAGTCTCATAAGCATAGAACTCTCCTTTGTGGAGCAGTCTGTACTCCGGCTCCAGTTGCATAAAAGTTGATGGTTCAGCTAATAAGCTACGATAGCGCCCTCCATTTTGGATTTTTGGTCAACTGGCAGGTCCCAAGTAAACCAAAATTGATCTTTTTTTTTAAAGTTATTTTTTTTGCCTTATTTTATAGAGACAACTGTAGAGAAACAGGAAAGGTGGGTGGAGAGAGAGCGGGGATGACATGCAGCAAAGGGCCACAGGTCAGATTCGAACCCGGGCCGCTGCAGCAACTCAGTATATGGGTCGCCAGCTCTACCGACTGAGCTAACCGGGCACCCACCAAAATTGATCTTGAAAAAGTTTGTGGATTTACTCGATTCCCCACAAGCGAATGCACTAACAGACCTTTGTCAGCCATTTTGACATGTAATAGTAGGGTAAACACAGGTGTTACCAATGAAACGAAATACGGTTCTGTTCCATTCAGGTCAAACAGAGTTGGCTCATTGGAAAGGTTCTGCTACACTAGATGAAAAGGAACCTTAATTAGTATCATTGTTGACACTTGTGTTTACCCTACTATTTCAGTGGCTGCTGCGAAAAAGGTCTACTGGGCCGATTCGATCACAATTAATTGATTTTGCTGTTTTACACGGTGGTATGACCAAGCCTTTAATTATATTATGATTTTTTTTTCCTTACCGAAGGCAAAAATTCTCAAACACACATGCACACAGTTAAAAAGAAGTCCACCATCTCACATCAGATCCAGTGTCCTGGTGGAAAAACAGCAGCAGGTTTTTCAATCAGGCAGCCAGCTGAGAAACACACACACACACACACACACACACATTACACATTTCACAGACACACATAAGTATTCGTTGCAGCATAGCAAAAAAAAAAGAAAAAGAGAGGGAGAGGTCTAAATGTGTGTTCTTGTGTGGAACAGGAAGTGAAGGAAAATAAGGAGGAGAAAGGAGGATTATGTGCAAGAAAACTTTACAATATACTGTATCCTCACAATCATATTATGGCTAAAATGAGGAAAATAGTTCAACTGCAGTTCAGTCAGACAACTCACGTTTGAAATGTTTACTGTAGCCGTACAACATAGTTGGATTTTGGTGCCTAGGCTCTTACCTCATGAGCAAACAGCTTAAACCCCCTAGCTGGAACCTACAGGTGGATGCTGGAGTGGTGGTGGGGCTTACAGAATGACAGGCAGTGATACTAATGCAGGGAAGAAGTCATGCAGAAGTTTGTCTTCTTTTATTCCACGCATTGTTTCCCTGGAGCCCACATTACCAATAATTCCACCCCACTGCAAGTAGTTCATTCTGATATTCAGGTGTGTTACACTAGTAGCGGCTAATGTAGCCTCAAGCCTCTAACCTCAATCAGAGATGAGGAACAGTTTACAGAGGTCTGGTAAACTCACTTTTTTCATCTTCAAACTTGTAGTCCAGCAAGAAAAATTCAAGTGACTCTTAAAACAATTCATCAGATTTCACACAGCTCTGTCCAGAGCCACAAAAGGCTTTAAACAACTTTTCACACATGCAGTAGCACTCCTCAAGACCTGTAAATAGACTTTGATGTGTAAAATCTGTGGAATTCCCCTTTAAAGTTTTAGAGGTTTGACTCCCAAACTGCAACACACGTCTGCAGAATTAGTCTGCTGTTATTCTGTGTTTTTATTACTGTCGACAAATGCCCTGAAGATCAACAATGTGTTAGTAAATCTCTGAATACCGTCTGATTTCCCTACCCTGTTTGCACTCAGCCCCGAAAAATGGTTTTAAAAAAATATATTATTTCATTTTTAAAAAGAGGTCAGTAATTTCAAAAAACAGCTTGTCACTGTAATTTCTAGCAAATATTAGTCAAACCAAAAGAAATTAACTTTCTTGGCTCTGATTGGTTGTTTCCATTCAGGCCTGGTGGATTCTTGCAGATGCCAATAGGAGCACTAAGGCGAGCCAGAGGAACCTGATTTTTTTTACAGCAGATTATCTGTCTCATGTACTTCTGTCAGGAAATAATTAAAGTTTCAGCAAATATGATAAAAATGTTTATTTTTATGAAGATTATACTGCAGCTTTAATTCTCAACTCCTGTGTGACTTCTCAGAGTGAGGAGAGGACAGTGAGCAGTTCACTTAAGCTGGAAATCCCATGAATGTCAACTGTCTTCTGTTTCCCTGTGTGTACGTGTGGTTTTTAAAATCCTCCCTGAAAAAGAGAAGAAAAACTCACCACAAATCGTCTAACATCTCTGTTAAGAAGTTATTATTGTCCACTGTTTCTCTCTCTCCCTCTCTTTTTGTTGCTGTCTCTCTTTTTTTTCTTGTTGCTTCAGCCACCCTTTAATCAATTGCAACACACAATCACAGGGCATGACTGATTAGTGTGATTGTGTTCGAGTTGACCTTGTGACATCTGTAAAGTTGCAGAAATGCAAATCCCAGACAGGATATACAAAAATAGATTCCCCAATCCTCATCCTCTTTTTCTTCATCTTTACACACAGACACACACCTAGGCACAAACACGCACACACACCATTTCCAGTAGGTGAACCTCTAATCATAAGAAAATAACAGGGGTGTCAGGGTGATCATAAACCTCACATATTTCTCCCTTCTGCTTCCATAATGTCACATATTACAGACCAAATGGCATCATGGGAAACACCTGCTTCAGAGCACACAGGTGGTGCGATGAGAGGGACAGAGGGAGAGAGGGAGAGATTTAGACAGAGAGGGGGGTCTTTAGGGGATGTGGAGAAACATGTAATTTAAAGTGTTTTAACAGGACAGCTGAGGTCTGGTTGAGGAATGTGTTTAAAAGAGTATAATTATTTTTTGTTCGAGGAATACAGTTTTCTAGCAGATTGTCTTGATGGTCAGCTTAGCTGTTTAAAGCTGAGAGCTTATAGACATAAAAATCATTCAGAAGTGAATTAAACATTTTAAAGGACCAGTGTGTAGGATTTATTTTATCTGGCGGTGAAGTTGCAGATTAAAACCAACTGAACACCGCTAGTGTCTGTATTTGACCACCTGGGAAGGGTGTATAGGAGAAACTACGGTGGTTGTGAAAAACACCAATGGCCTTATCCACAGCCAATGCTTGGTTTGTCCGTTCTGGGCTACTGTATACTGATTTGATTTGATTTGAAATACAAAAATACAAAATACAAAGCATGACCAAAAGTGCTAATGGAAAAGCCCATATGCAGGATGGACCAAAATAGTGTTGCAGACGCAATGTCACAGATACAACAAGGAGCTATGCATATACCTTCAGTCTATTATATTATCTATTATAGGTCCACACTGCAAAAACTGCCTTCTGGAAACAAGTCAAATATTTTTAAATATAATCAAATTTTCTTGTATTGAGCAACAGAATCTGCCAACGGGGTAAGCCAGTTTTGCTTGGACAGAATTCATATACCTAGCATAAAAATCTAGCCTCTGAAAGACTTTAAGGGAGTTGTGCTCATTACAAGCAATAGAAACTCAGTCATTTAAGATAGACTTTCTTAAAATGAGTACTTTGGTCACTTTATTGAGCTGAATTTAAGAATTTGTTCCTATTTAATCGAAGAGAGAGAAGGAAGAGAGGAAATAGGTGAAGTCATGTGGGTGAGAGATTAAGGAGTGTAGGAAAGAGAGACAGAGAGAGAGAGAGAGAGAGAGATGGGGGAGAGAGAGAGAGAGAGAGAGAGAGAGAGAGAAAGAGGACGCACAAAGTGGATATGCAGACTGAAGTAACAGGAGACAAAGGGAGGGGGAAAAACTCATGCCAGAATTACTTTCTGGAAAGAAAGAAAGAAAGAAAGAAAGAAAAGAAAATGGTAGCCACACGTCAGCAGACTACCAACACAACTACAGAATAAAGTTGAGTTAGAACCAGTGTTTTAATGCGTGAATAGCATTGTGTGAAGGTATCTATATGTGCAGTTTGGTTCTCCTTTCACCTCTGACAATGGAATAAAATGCACCACAGTTGATTCCAACAAGTCTCCAAATCCAGCTGGGAGGAAGGATTGGAGTCTTACACACACACACACACACACACACACACACATAGTGTTGTGGTGGACTGTAACTCATGTTAGGGAGTGGTGAGAGTGTGAGAGAAAGCAGAGCAGAGAGGACCCGTTTAGAGAGGTTAACTCTTTGTATTCCGTCCACACTGACCACATGTGAAATTACAGGGCTGCTCATATATAAATAGTGTGTGTGTGTGTGTGTGTGTGTGTGTGTGCATGTGTGTCATTTAAGTAGTCTAGTTTTAGTTTTCATTCAGTTTTTGATCACGGTTTATAAAGCCCTTTTTCCTCTTTTATTTCTTCTCATTTCTTCCTGTTTCAGATATTTTGATCCTGCTGGCCTCAAGCACAGAAGAGAAAGAGAGGAGAAAGATGAGGGGAGAGGTAGGTGGCGACAGTCAGGACGGCACAAAGTTGGAGGGAGAATGGGAATGGAAAGTTGAGGCTGACATACAGCAGAGGGAGAAAATAAATTGGGAACTGGACAGTGAGGGGCGGCTGAGAGGGGCGGAGAAAGAAAATGGAAAGATTGATGTCGCACAGACAAAAGGAAAGAGACAAAATGACAGAGATAGACAAAAGGAAGGAAGGACAGGAGGGGAAAAGTTGGACAAAACCAAGGAAAAGATTAAGAGACAGTGTGATGTGAGCCAAGAGAGGAAGAGGAGAAGAAAAGAAAACATATAGTGAGGACTTGGATGTGAGTAAAGTGGGAGATTTGAGGAGGAGAGATAAGACCGGGTAAAAGGTACACTGAGGGAGGATAAAAATGGAGGGAGGAGAAAGACAGAGTGAAGGAAGCAAAGAAATCAGCATAAAGCAACCAAAACATCACAAAATATTATTAAGTTAAACTTTAAACTTAACTTAAATAAATAAATGCAATAAATTAACTGTTGGGCTCAAATGCATCAGAGTCTAAAACATCTGGCTGTGATGTCATAATTGTGGGACGATGCCGACACGTCATTTCGAGAATAAGACAAACCGCTTTGACAGAGCAGTGCAGTGAAAGCGACCTGCTTATCGATGACAGACCAAGTGACCAAGTCTCATCTGTCCAAACTGCAGGTCGAGTCTCTCACACACACACACACACACACACGCACACACACACGTATAGACTCTGCAGTGGTCAGAGACTCTGTAAAACATTGACCTCAATGGAAAAGAATGCAATGCACCCACTCTCTCTCTCTCCCTCTCAGTCGCTCTCTTTCTCTGTCTCCTCCCCTCATGTGTCAGACACACACATATTGGTTAGATTAAACTGCCACGGAGAGAGAGAGAGAGAGAGAGAGAGAGAGAGTATTCGTTTTCCCACATTTGACCCAGACTCCCTCTCTCTGTTTTTCCTGTCATCTCTCCTGTTGCTCTCCTTTTCTCAGCTCAGAAAGCTGAATTACCATAAATTAAAAAATCTTTACAGCTCTTTTCTAAGTCTACCTATAGTCCCATAAATCTATGAATAAATTTGGGTTGGGTCAAGTTGTACCATTCAACCTCGAAGAATGGAACAACAAAAACAACTCCAAAATGTGTCAGCCATGCTAGCAGCTTTGCTATTAAATTTTGTATAGAACTTCATGGTGCCCAGATGGTGAATCCGTATAACTGTCAATATGTAGTTCGTCCAATAGGTTGTCCAACTGGTTTATGACCAAATACCTAAAACTAACCTAAACTAACGACATTCCCACCAGCCTCAGCTATACTCTATGCTAATTAGTACATTTTAGCATGCTAAGCTAAGATGGTAAACATTGTAGCCTACCTGCTTAACATCAGCATGATGCGTGTCATTGTGAGCATGAAGGCATTAACATTTAGCTCAGAGAGCTGCTAGCTTGGTTCATCAACATATATAAAGATGGACGACATGACAGCTATCCAAAAGTGAAGCCAAAACATCTCTATCTCCCCCTGGTGGCTGACTGCAGTATAAGCCATAAAGCCTGCTGCTTCCAAGTTAGCAGATGGGACATGGGCTAAACTAAAAACTCAATACACGTCAAATACATTTTAGGTAGTTTTTATCACGCTAATGTATGCTCAAGTGTTCATTTTTCTGATAAGTTTGGTTTTAATTAGTTATTTGAAGCTATAAAAACACCATGATTGACAGCTGAGCCCTTCTGGCAGTTAATACCGTGCTGCCAACAAATTATATCACCAGTGAAAAATGGCAGCATTGTATCCGGGATATTTAGACTAAATATTTGTACAGTGGGAGGAAGTGAAAAGACGATGTCCAATGCCACAAAAGTGAGTTTAGAAGGCGTAGCCTCGACACTGACCAGAGTGATTGACAGACTGACCACAGCAGTGTAGCAGGTCCACTGGAGCTTTTACAGTCACTAGAAGCACATTCACGGCTGTTTTTAAACGTTTCTGTGTAGTACCTGTGTTGTAGCTAAGCTAACGGCTCAGAGAAGCTAACTGTCCGATGTGTGTGTGTGTGTGTGTGTCTGTGGGGGGAGTGTCAGTGCAATCTAGCCAATCATATTCACTTTAATGTTGCTGGCATAACATTTTATAATTTGAGACGTAGGTTGTGCAAATGTATTTTTGTATTTCCAGCCATAAGCAAGTTGCAATTTCATAAATGACTCAAACAAAGATGGCTGTGTGTGTTATGTGTCAGTATTTGTAGTTTTCCATGTCAAGCTCTCAAAGCCAAAAGCACTAAACTGCTCTCCTGCTAAACTTCAATAAGTCAAATCTCAAACTGACTTATCTGAGGAAAGAGGAAATGATAAAATGTGGCACTGTTGACCAAGCACAGTTGTGTGGCTTATCAAGGGGTGAGAAACTTAAACTTTTGCTACTAGACTGTGAAAGTATTTTTTCATGGTGGGATCGGACCAGTTTTTCATTTTTACTCCTTGTTTACATGAGCTGCATGTCATCATGTAAGAAGCTGGTGTAACTGGTTACATACAGGAGCTTTGGTGGTTGTGTAAGCAATACAAGGGAATTCCTACCATGGCTGAGTTTTAAAAGCAGTGACCCTGTTTCGAAGAAATCTCAAAACAGTGGGAAGAGGTAAGTTAGCACTTAATGAATAATTCAGAGTTTTAGCCAGGTTAGCAGCATGGCTCTAAGGATGGCCATGTTGGTCAGACCATTGTCAGTTGGCCTACCAGACTGAAATATCTCATCAACTAGTAGATGTAGATGGATTGCCATGAGATTTTACACAGATATCTGTGGTGTCAAGAGGATGAATCCTAAATGAGTTGTTTTGTCCATCAGTTTGACAGTTAGCCTTGAGCACCACTGCTATGAAGAAGAGCCCAGTAAGAAAAATCGGAGCAAATTTAAATTGCTTCATTGTTGCAGTTGAGAACAAAAAGTTGTACCATAGTTGCTGGTATGCGATGCTAATAGCATCACATGTTTACAGATGTTGATAGTCATTTGATGATTCTTGGCTGAAAGCACATTGGGAGTTGTCAAGTTCTTATCTACACAGGCTTGCTTTTTTGTTTGATATTTAGTTTTATAGTCTTTTTCCCATTTATCCAACCTACTTTTGTGGGACAGGTTGACATAACTAAATTAAGTAAATATTTCTTTGAGTGCAAAGGTGCCACCCCTTTGCCCAAATTAGGATTTCCTTGTTCCAGTAATTTTCCAAAAAGAACCCCAGAAGTCCAAGGTGCCAATGACATGTTTTTCATTGTTGTTGTTGTTAAAAACCATGCTAATTTAAAAGTTGTTGTTAAAAAACTAAATACTGTTTATATTTAATTAATGAAAATTACATTGAAATACCTAATTTATTACTTATATTCATAAAGATTTTGCTGTGTTTAAGTGTCTCTCACACACACACACGCACACCACTACAATAGAGCGTCACAGAGCACAATGCATAAGAAGTTGTTCTTCCTTTCTCTGTGCCATATTTTATTTAAAAAAGTTTTGTGTTAAATGGCCACTGTGCCTAAATAAACAGTGAGGAAAATGAAACGGCCTCCTCCTACTCTGTCTCTCACTCTTTCTCTCTGTGTGGTTGTCTCTCAGCCAGCCGCAGGGTTTGTCTTCTGGTTTTGCAACGTCACCCTGCCACGTCGAGGACGGGCAGCCAGCCTCTTTCTCCCTCACTCTCTCTCTCTCTCTCTCTCTTCACATATACACAAGATAGGGGTCAAGAGAGGTAATGAAACAGAGCGAGAAGAGATGAGAATTGTTTCTAAGTGAGGCTGCGAGAGAAGAAGAAAACGACTGAAACGAGAAAGCACGGAGGGAAAAATCCTTTGCATGACAGACATCACAGGGACTAGAAGCAGACATGTTATCATTATAAACATTAAAGCGGACCTCAAAAGTACAACATGACTTTAATCTCTGGGAGACAGATAAGTGGAAGAGAAAAAGACAGAGTTAAAGGCAAAGAAGGGGAGAAGAGGGAAAATGTTAAGCTAGCAGACATGAACGCAGAGAAAGAAAAGAGGGCTCGAAATAGACGAAGAGAGAGGAGTTTATTCTGAGAGTCGTATGGGCAGGGCGGCCTGGAAGGCTTCCTTTAGGTCCTCATCACCTCACAATAACTCTGTAAACCAGCCTGGAGTTGGGACACTGCAAGCATTCTGGTTAAAAACCTTTTTCTTTAAGGGACCCCTTGTCTATCATCGAGTAAACCGATGACCCATAATTAATTAACAATAAACCCAAATAGTAAACACAATAACTACGGGAAGTTTATGTAAAGCGAGTGATTCGGATTCATTTTGGGCAGATTATTTCCTGTGAACATTACAGCAGAGATGAGTTTTCCCTGATATTTTTAGGAACTTAGCAAGTCTCCCTACAGCCATGGGTTCCCCCAGCACACAAGCAAGCGCCACAGATAAATTAATCAACACAACTTTATTCTTTCCTCAGCTGCACACACCATCAACACAAAAACTCAGCTTTCTGGCTGATCTGAGGATTCTATAGCCCTCCTCAAAAGTCCATTCACTCCGGACGTCCTCTCTGATGTGTGTGTGGCAGCCAACCCAGGTCCAGCACACTACTGTATTAAAAGATGAGAGTGAGATTACTCAATGAGAAGCAGCTGAGATCATCAACTCAACTGGCACTGCTCTCACAAGCCGTCCCCGCACCGTGTAACCCACACCCACCTCCACATTCTTATACAATTCTTTGTCTGTATTGTGTATTTTTTACCTTCCTACATACTTAATAGGCTATTTTTTTTTTTGACAAATTCAGAATTTTCTTCTCCCCGACACTTTGCCATTGTTTTATTAGCACTTAGATTTTTTTTTTTTACTTTTCTACAGCATGACGAGGCTGTTTAGCACAGCCGAGCAGTGAAGGCTCTGTGAATACAGCTTGTGTTCTGGTGTTCACTCTTTTTTTTCTTAAATAATAATCAAAATTCCAATTTAATTTAGTTCAGTCAGGACCACTTTTGTCGAAAAGGAATTTTATGCCATACGTGGAAAACCTTAAGGCAGGGAGAGCACACCTCCCTGCCCTTCCATATGCATACATCGCAGAGTTTAGGACAAGGAGAGCGGCAGCGTACCGTACTCGACATTACAATTGAAACTTGCGTGAACCAACGAACTACAGAATCAGTTTCGGGCCTGACAAGAACCCGAATTTCAGCTTTAAATTAATGAATCATTTAAATAGTTTATAATAGACTAAAGTAAACTAAATTTTACATACTATAATATAGAGCAAATTATTATCAAAACCAATCAATAACAAATTCTCTCAGTAATTTGGATGCATTATTAATCAAATATTACATATATATGTTTTTATTTTTTTTTTTATTTTTTTATCTAATATTGTCCAAGCCCGACCCAAACCTGACCTATGGCAGCAGTTTTGGGCCTGAATCTGATTGGGCTCAACATGAACAGAGAATCAAATCTAACACAAGTGTCTGCAGGAGAGGAAGGACTTCTGGGTAATGTAGTCCTCAAACAGTTAACCCTTGCTGCCAGCGTGGTGTGAAGGAGGTGACGATGTTCATCATCACGGTGGATGGGAGGAGCCACACTTTGCCTTTAAATTGTGTTTTTTACAGGCTGGTGGGGTCACTGACCTCTCAGCCAATGAGGCGCAGTGTTTGCAGTGATGGAGAAAACACATGCAGGACCAACAGGAGGCAGGATTTACGTTCAGCGCCCCCCCGGCAGACAGGCAGAGTGCATCCAGACCCCAGCCTAGTTCTTTTAGAATAGTTTGAAAGATTTCAAGCTGAGGTGGGGTTGTTGGGGTGTTGTGCTCACCTGACACCATGTGAACCACCTTATGCAGGACAGCCCCACCCGTCTCGTACTTCAGGGGTGATAAAATGAATGCTAAAGAATTAATGAAGGTCCTGAGCCTGGAGCAGAGGCAGCTGGTAAAGCTTTTACTGTGTCAGACTGAGCAACTGTTCCACGCCCACCAACACTTTACCAGCCCTGACCTTTGACCTCTACCAGGGGATGAGCAGTGATGTCTCTCAGAGTGAACTCTGCTCTCATGTGGAAGCTTGTAGACACACATATACACAAACACTTCCCCTTCAGTCATGACATCCCTTTACATCCACCCAGGACCTCCTTCATTTCCCATCATGCTTTTCATCCTGAGGACAGTGGCAGATTTACACTCCAACTTTGTCCATCTCCTGGTCGTAGCCGTGGCAACACAGGGCTGAACGTTTCCAGATGTTGTACAAACAAAATCTTTGAGAAAGAAATGTAACAAAGCGAAGTCTGTTGTGTTGCTCTGCACCAGCTGAACAACGTTAGCCAATGAAGCACAGAATACACTGAGGGAGAGCGGAGGAAATGACTGAGATCAGTGTTGTTTTTTTACAATACATTTATATACTATAAATATTATTCATCCAATACACTGATTCAAGAGTAGTAAACATTTTAATACGCAGACTTTTTGGCAGATTATGTTATGTTAACAAATGTTACCTCATGATTTAACTGCTATCTGCTGATTGAGCAGACATGTTTGTGTGTGTGCGTGTGTGTGTGAGTTTTATCTCCTGATCGCTGTTTGTTTGGGCAGATACAGTAGGTGTGTAACCGCAGAGGTACTGTAGGTAAATGTTGCTCAGTGTGTTGTGTCTCTTCCTCTTCCTGGGCTGTGGGTTTGGCTAGCAGCCAGGGAAAAAGCATTAGCTAACGGAGCTGTGGGGCGCTCTAACTGCGGAGGAGTTATTTGATCTGAATGTGGGGAATGGTTTAGCACCGCCCACTCTCACTCTGACATGTCATGCTTTTTTAAATAGCATTGAAAGTGGTGATATAATACACTCCAGCCACATATGGAATGACTGTGCCATCGTGCCTGACTCTCCTACTGGATGTTGTTCGGGTAACCACAAACTTTCAGACCTTTTACTGAAATGTTCATCCACTCGAAGGGCTATAATACTGTATATAAAACTGCAATATATAATGTCTAATGCATTGAGGAATTCAGACTTATCAGGGAGCTGATGTTGGATGCTAGCAAACGTTACAGTTTAGCTGTGGAGGATGCCATTAAAGTTTACATCCTGCGCTGTCACAAGCACGAGCCTCTCATCCATGAGTAGTTGCATCCTTCCATCTGCGCGGTGATACGTAGAAAGATAGTTCCTACATGAAACTGCTCACAACAACGTCTGTGGATTATCTTGACGAACCGGGTCAAGAAGTATTTTGCCACTTTGAGCACCACAAGCCAAGTATACTGGAGAGATGGCAGCCATTTCCAAACTCTGCAACTCACACCAAAGCAATCTAGATGGATAAACAGCACTACAGG
>NW_023339696.1:2214251-2219328 GCF_004916995.1 Morone saxatilis
CAGGCCTCTGGTAGAGGACCCGAGCTTGAGGATGACACAGATACCACCCCAAGAGGGTGAGAGGGAAGTTGAAGTTTTTATATATATTTGATTTGGGGGTGAACTGTCCCTGTAGGTATTGTTTTGAAAGAGAGGAAATTACCTCTGCAAACAATGTTCTGTTGACATCTTCTGACAACAGTGCTGTAGGCAAGACACCTTTGTCGTGTCCGAGAGAACTATTTGAGACTGAGTCCAAAGAGGTTTGAGTTCAAATGAAAGAGACAGAGTCAAGACAGAGCCATTGCCAGTGCCAATTGCAAGTAACATAGATTGGTTGCCTGGTGACCATGGTTAGGTTAGGTTAGGTAACCAATACCCATTTTCTAAACAAGTGCACTTCATCCCAGGAGTTTAATATTTAGACATTTAATTCTACTTTTTAATTCAATATATGTCTTTATGTTTCAAAGATGAACAATGCCTTCTTATTTAATGGTATTTTGTGTATTATGTGGACAGCTAAACTAGAACATCCATATGATGTGTATCAATGGCAGCAGAAAACACAGAAAATTAACCAATCGAGACAAGTTCTAACAACTTCCTGTATATGTCCACTTGAAGTATAAACGTGAATACAGACATTTTTGTGAAATAAACAGATGCGCATAATAGCTCTGCATGATTCCCCTAATAGAAAACCACTCACAAACTAGCAAGATGACCTTGAGTCAAACTACTTTTTTCAAGATCAGGAGTGAATTTAGACTCTCACAGCATTTGTTTTATCATGGCTGATCCACCAGGTGCTCAGTGGGGTTAATTAATAATAATATATCAGTTAAGTCATTGTGTATTAAATCATTTTTCCTTCACTAAACAGTGGCAAGCACAGACAGACAGCAAAGTAAATGCTATCATGCTATAACTGTAGAATAATGTACATGCAAGAATCAAATCTATTTATTGGTGCATTTCACGATAAACTGCATCATCAGTGGACGATGACACATAACTAACAGTGACCAGTTGACAGGCTCTCTGACATCACCAGAATCAATTTCTCTTTCTCGCACGCTAGTATTTCATGCCAGCTAACACCACCTTATCATTATCATCGTAACGCTGTGCCAACTCGTGTGTCTGTTCCGGGGCTGAGGTGTTGTGTGTGCATAGGCGTGTTCGTCTGGATGTGTGCTGGGCGGGTTGCCAGGTTGGTTTACATACAGGTATGTGAGCTTCGATCATACAGAGAATGACACACAAAAATATGCGTGTGGCTCATTCACTGGAATGTAACTCCAGAACAAAGAAGGTCATTTAAGTTTTTCATATTAGTATGATTTGCATGCCTTTTCTTTTCTTTCTGAAAGTGTTGTGAGCTCCACATGCAACTATTAATCATGAGATGTGTGTGTGTGTGTGTGTGTTGGGGGGGGTTAGCTTAGCTTTGCACAGAGACTGTAAATGGTGTGAAACAGCTAGCCTGGCTTTGTCCCAATAACAAAATCTGCCTACTAACTCACAAATTAACAATTTATTTATATAGTTAAAACAACATAAGGGCGTTTTATGGAGGGCTACGTGCTGGTTCTTGGCAGAGCCAGGCTGGCAAATTTCTTACTATTCTACTAACTATTCTTTTAATGTTTTACTTCATTGTAAAGATTAGATAATCCGACATAAATGTTTATTATATTAAATTCTAATAAAAAACTTTCTAGAATATATAGAATTACCATTTCTCCGTCTCAAAATCTCGCTACATCATTCTCTTTCTTGAATAGAAACAAGTTGAATAGAATGGGATAGAGTCTGAGCATTACTGGATATTTTCCTTCTGTGGATCATTTCTCTCTCTGCTGTCTGGCAGCAGCACCGTGCTCATAGTTTCCATCCTCAGCTTGTCTGCTCCATTTGTGTGTGTGTCAGGAGAGGGGGGGATGGGTTTGATATTCTATGCATGTTTGGAAACAGAGAAAGTAAGTGCAACAGAGAGACATAAAGTGTGTTAAACATTCCTCTCTCTCTCTCTGGCTGTACTTAGTCACTCCCAGTCTGCTTTTCCATTTGTTCACTCTCAGCTGGCCCCCTCCTCTGTTCCTTTTAATCCAACCCATCCTTTATTCTTAAAACGTTCCTTCTTCATTCCACTCTCTGTCTTTCACTCTTTCATTTTGCATCCCTCCCTTTCTTAATACACAAGGAAACTTTATTTGGATGGTGTTAGACCCTCAGCGTCACACCTCACAGCTGAGGAAACATGGCTGCAAATGGAAAAAACATTCTAAGCATTTATTGCAAGTTTGTGATTGGCTGCTGATGAATGATGTCACTCAGATCTTCCAGGGATGTTACATTGTGACCAGAGGGTCTCCCTCTGCTGAAATAAAGCCTGTGAGGAAGACGCTGCCTGATCTGTCTGTCTGTCTGTTTGAGAAGCACCAAACTCAAAGAGAGATTTCAGACCATAGAGCAAAATCCCTTAATTACAGTTTACATAGGCTGGGTTTGGTCCACGCAGCATGCAACATGTGCCTGATGACAATAAAACAGAACTAAAAGCTCTGCAGCCATGTTAGCGGCTCTATGAGGCTGCACGTAAGCACAGCGGTGCTTTGAGCTAAATGCTAGCATGCTCACAGTGACAATGCTGGTATAATGTTAGAATACTAACATCTGCTAATTATCACAAAGCACAGCTGAGGCTGATGGGAAAGACCTTAGTTTGGAACTAAACCAAAATATTGGATAAATTAAAAATTTGAGCTGGTGATGGAGCTTGATGAAAAGTTTAGCTTTTTCCCCCTACAGGAACTTGACAACTCATAATCAGTTCAGTTGTCAGACAGAGACACAGCACGTAAATGGTTTGTAAATGGACCTGTACTTGTATAGCAACATGACACACACACTGATGGCAAAGCCCATCAAACCAACCATCTTCCGATTAGTGGACAACCAGCTCTGCCTCTGAGCCTTGTGTGTCAAGAGAAAATGAAATACAGCAATGTAGCGTTGAATTGCCTGATGCTAAGGAATCTCTAGCAGTCCCTCAAGCTATATTGTAAATATTTGCTAAAATGCAGCCGCAATCAGCAGATGTCCACCTCCACAACGCAATACATTGCCACTTCCAGGGTAGACAGGAAGTCAAAAGACAAAACAACAGAATCGGAACACTTCCTTGTTGATGAAACGTCAATATGTTGATCAAGAGAATGGGTGTCCTATAGCCTATAGCTAGCTAGCTAAGATATGTACCAATTTTAAGGACAATCCATCCACCAGTTGTTGAGATATTTTAGTCTGGATCACAGTGGTTAACGGACAGAAAGAAACAATGCAAGTTTGCTCAGGATGGCCTAAAATGAGCAACTTCATGAACTGAAATGTCTTCACTGAAATATGTGGCCTCATCCCAACATTTTGTGACTGAGAACACACAGGAATTAAACAAAAAGTAAATGGGGTCTGCAGGACAACAACAGAAAGGATTGGATTGGTGCACTTGTGGAACATCATACAAGGTACAGTTGCACTTTAATTGCAATTATGTAAAAAGAAAAATATATATACTGTATTTTTCAATAGGTGGGCAATATATGGATACAACAGATTACTGCTTTCCTCAATATAGCCTTACTAGAATTAGCCAGAAGAGAAGACAAAACAATAAAACGAAAGTGATTGAAGCAAGCATTCATTTCCAGAAAACCAACCCCCTTCTTATAAAATAGACAACAGCATCTCTAAGGCAGACAACACTAGTACGGATCAATGAAGGACATAAATGAAGGCTGCGCTCACAAACCTTTGTTCACCGTGTAGCGCACATATACCATGTTACTTCCCAGCCGAAAAGTATTGTGAAATGAGGGCGTGCATCTCTCCCTTCTAAGACGATCTAATATGTATCTAGATACATGGGCTACGATATGAGTCAGATATATGAGTCAGAGACGATGCATTTTAATACCGAACAATTTGGTGCATGTGATGCAGTCTCTTTGTATAACGTTAAAACTGACTCGGGATATCCGTAGACCGGAAAAACTATTGTACAACGGCTTAAAGGGGTGGAAGCTCACCCTGGGTGGAACTTGGGCGCCCGACGTGTACCAAGGCTGGGTCGTTGCCTTGCCGCGAGTCATGGGCTTCCACTGCCGACCTGTGGCATTTTGCATGTGTCATCCCCCCTCTCTCTCCCCCTTTTCCTTGTCACATCTATAAGCTATCCACTGTCAATTAAACGCAATAAAACATCACAGAGATTGTTTGATGTTGCTACCTCTGGAGAGTGAGTTTTGTTGGTTCTTCTAACCCGACGGCCAAAAGATTAGCTTCGCATTCAGTGCTGAAATACTTTACTGTTGTGTTATTTTTTATATATGCGTTTGTGTTTTTTGTCCACTTTTAATTTTTTGCGCGTGTTGTTTATGTTTCAGTAGGCTTCAGTTTTCTTTACGAAGGATCATGAGCATGTGCCACACAACATCAATATTGATTAGATGGCAGACGGCCTCCTCGGGCCTGTCTGAGTTGTACCTTGGCAAATAACATCAAAACCACCGACCACACCGTCTGTGAGTGTAGGTTACTGGAGCTACACAGAAGGAATCAGTGCCTTGCTGCAGGGCGCTCTTCATGCCCTGACAACAGGAAGATTTTACTGACCAAGTATGTACTATGAATAAACATGCATATTACCAGTGGTTAGGTATGTTTTCTGGGAATCAGTGCAGCTCTGAGGTTCAGTCTGACCTCGTTGACAGAAAGAGAGAGAGGAGAGGAGAGTGACATACGAAGGAAGAGTTATTGCGCAGGGGAGGGAAAGAGGAGTGAGTCATACATGTGGACGTGGGCTTTTCCCCTCCTCTCTCTCTCTCTCTCTCTCTCTCTCTCTCTCTCTCTCTTTCTCCTCTCTCTCTCCTTTCTGCTCTCAGTGTCTCTTTCTTCATCCGTCCCCTTTTGGTTCCCAAACCCAGAGCGAGGCCTTCAATTATCTGTTTTCTTTGGCAGGGAGTGGAAAGAGAGAAGGAGACTGTGGACTAAGAGGACCTTCATCTCAAACACTCTCTCTCTCTCTCTCTCT
>NW_023339696.1:2219353-2221952 GCF_004916995.1 Morone saxatilis
TCTCTCTGTCTGTCTTTATCTCTCTCAACCCAGAAAATTCCTTTATAATGTTCTTTGAGATTAAATTGATTCCGACTCTCTCTCTCTCTCTCTCTCTCTCTCTCTCAGTTGTAACTGGTTTTAATAACAGGTGGCAGCAGAGTGTAGTCAGTCTAGCCCACAGGCCTGCACTTTGCACACACACCCACTGAATTCACTTATTACATCCTTAAGGGCAATTTGCAGTCTTTCGATGGTGGTTATGTTGTCTGTCTCACGGAACACATATGCCTCCATTTCTACAAATGTACTTTTTTCCCCTCCAGTGTCTCTATGTTTGAATTTACTAACAAATCTACCGAGGTGGCACGTCACTTTTTACTCCAGTAGAAGTACTCAGAAGCAGAAGTACAGATTCATAAAAGTGAAAAAGTACTTTTTCTACCGAATGTTTCGGTTTTAGCAAAGCTTCAAACAGGTTGGAGTTTTGTTATGTCTGTCACAGGTGACATAATTAAATAAATTAAAAGTAAAACTAATTACTCAAGTAAAGTACAGATTTCTGAAAGATTAACTTAAGTACAGTAACAAGTATTTATACCAATTTTACATATCTATAATCATCAGCTATGTTGCCTTTGCCATGTGTGTTAATTTTTGGTAAAAATACAATAATTTCTTCTGTTGTTAGTGAGGGTGGTCTTTATTTCAGGCATGACATGGTAAGGAGCTGTAGGTAGTCCTGACAGTAGAACTGTTTAAAGTTCCTATCAAAATCTTGACAAAACTTCAGAAAAAGCACACTGTAAAAAGTTAGCGCTTTCACTTTCAGCTTTGCATGCTTTCTGTCCGACAGTGTGGGAACAACTGGGTTAGTGCTAAGATTGGGTTCAGATCAAACCTGATCAAATCTGTTTGCAGTCTGGAAAACAGCTAAAAAAGAATAAAAACATTGTTGTATTGCCTTGACACTGAAAATTACTTATCAATCTGATTTTGAATAGTTTGGGAAATATTGCTGATTTGCATCATTATATTGCTGATTTGCATCATTGCTGAGAAGTCTTTACCATCTATAAAGGGAATTGTATACATCCTATTAAAGCTGCTCAGTAGCGCATGAAGCCAAAAAAGCCACTTCCTGCTGTAAAGAAATTACACAGATGAATGCATACTGCACAGCACTAGAAGACTTCCGTTGGCTAAGCCGCTAACTTCTGGTTTAGCCCTCTGCTAACTGTTGGGAGTGGGGATAACATTATTTAATCAAGTGGATCCAATTCTCATAGTGAAACAAGTCATTTGTGATTCTCCAAAAAGTGTATCCACCGTTTTACAGATACTTCTTTCAAAATGTAAGCATATAGAAAAAGTATATTTGGTCACTGAGCATTACATGATGGACGCCATTGCTGTAAATACACAGTTTGGTCACTTTGTCAAATTGGCTTCAAAGCCCGGAGCTCTTGCTGGGGGCTTGGTCTGTAAAGGAACAGCCAGCCAGAAGTCGTTAGCTTAGCTTGTCCTAAAAAATCGTTTTTACTTTCACAGATTCAACAAACAAGATATAAACGTGTAAATTAGTGAACAGAAACCTCTGGACAGAAACAGGCTTGCTATTTTCCAATGTCCAGTTTTGTGCTAAGCTAAGCTAATCAGCTGTTGCTCATGTCAGTTAGTCCAGGTTGGACAATGACCATATTAAATCAGAGCCTGTCCGTCTCTACATACCCTGGTCCTCGCTTAGTCTATCATCAGCTTCTCAGCGGTTATCATATTCCTTTATGTGTTCATAGTGGAAGTTGATGTCACAATGTTGAATCTTTATTTTCATAGTTTATTCCCTTAAGAAGTTCCAACAGAACCACATTAATGGAGAGAATTGTGTCTATTGCAACAGTGTTGGAGGACACAGCAGGACAGCCAATTAACAGATGGTCAGTTCCTGTCGAGCACTGAAGTCAGACACACACACACACACACACACACACACAGGTAAAAGCAATGATTATTAGGTGGAAACCTCCCATTCCTACCATACACATACTTGCAGTAAATGATTATTAGTGGGAGGCCCCTTTATACACACACACATACTCCACATAAAACCCTACACTCCTCTCTTCTCCCGTCTTTGCCAGTAGCATAAACTTCAAACAGCCAATAGCTTCCGTTCATAAAGAGCCCATTACACACACACAAGCACCTACAGGCACACACACACACACACACATGCATGTTTAACCATTGCTGAGGCTCTCAAAGGCAGTAATGAGAAAGCAGCAGGTAGACTAACCTTTTCATCCTCCCTCCCTCTCTCTCTCTCTCTCTCTCTCTCGCTCTATCACACACACACGCTGTCTTGCTGTGTGTGATGACAGACAGCTGTGTATTCAGGTTTTACAACCTTGGAGGAAGTGCGAAGTCGACAGCAGAGCAACATCAAAGCGGCTGCTACTGTACAGTCTAGTTCAACACACTGATGCCCACTTTAGTTCAGTTAAACCTTACTGTGAAACTCACTTAATTTTCCTTTAAAACATTAAAGTGTGCTTATTCAGCTTCAGTTCATTTTACTACAGTTCAGTCAGCCAACTCACGTTTGAAATATTTATTACAG
>NW_023339696.1:2222052-2224619 GCF_004916995.1 Morone saxatilis
TTGACTGCCTGAACTAGCTCACAGGCTTTGCTCTATTTGATCCATTCTCGTCAAATGTTGTTTTTGTGGAAGGTTTGGAAACATAATCATATCTTTGCATTTACTGGCACTGCACTGTAATTCTGTCCTCACATGAACTACTTAACTTTCTAATCTGTAACCATGAATGAACAGAAGTCTGCTGGCCTGGGCAGACTGATATTTATATAATCTGTTACGGTTGTAGAAGTGTTGATGGATGTCGAAACTGGAGAGTAAAGGATGCACTTACTTTATACACATTAGTGTGTCTTCTCTGTCCTGACACACGCACACACAGAAAAACACCTGGAAGTAGTGTTGTGTCATCTACTGTCTTTATTTAAGATGAGAGGACAAAGTCGCTCCAACTTCTGACCAACCTCTCTCTCTGTGTGTCACATCCCTCTCCAGTGACTAAAAAACTATGATTTAAGTATATTTGGTCTATGTTGCTGATGGAATTTAAACACATTTATCTTTCACTGCAGTCAATGATATGGTCTACAGTCCAAAGCTGCATTTAAATGTTGTCAGAAGGGAGGGGTCCAAAATGGATGGCATTGAACTTCACTTAATTTCTTAAGTGAAAAGCAATCACGAAACACAGGACAACTATCATTATCACAGCAGAACAATATAAGAATATTCCACTGGGAATAGCCGCAATGTGTTCTGGCTGTGCTGCTTGCGCCCATTCAGGGCGATGCTCGGAGAATACGCGGCTACTTTATTTCTGACAGAAGCCACGACCCACTCGCATCAAGTTGCACAGAGCAAATCGTATTGGCAGGAAGTCAGACACAGAAACGGCATATAGAATCTCGTCGATATTCAAAATAAAATACCCCATTGGAGACTCCACATCACAAACATGAGTTTATAAGGCAATGCCCGGTGGAAGAATCTACATCCATCCTGTCTAGGCACAGTGCTAACATCAGCATGCTAACATGCTAACAATTTAGAAGGTTCACCATGTTATAAATAGTAAATGGACTGCACTTATATAGCATTTTTCTAGTCTTCCGACACCTCAAAGCAATACATGTAACATTCACCCATTCACACACATTCACACACCGATTGCACAGTGGGGTTCAGTTGTGGACAGGGGATCAAAATCACCCACCCTAAGCTACATGTTCACCATCTTAGTTAGCATGCTAACATTTGCTGGTTAGCAGTGGCACAGAACATAAAATAGAGCTATGGCTAACTCTAAACAGCCTATCCTCCCTTCTGAGATCGGGAAGAAGGTACCAGTACCACCACTATCCAATCTTCTCATTGTTGAGGAACACCTCTATCAGTCTGTTGTGTTTACATTGTACAAATTTGCCGGCTAACTACACTTGACGTGTAGAGGTGATGCAGATTTTCCCACCTTTTGCATGCACTTGAATGGAACACAATAATGAACTGCTCCTCCAGGTTTGTACCGACACAGCTGTTGTGTGTTTAGACTCAGAGCTGCCTTGTTGCAGCATCCTGGCTGCATTGTGACTGAGGCTGCCAACAGTTCAGATCCAGATGAAGAGGGAATCACATCTGTGTGTGTGTGTGTGTGTGTGTGTGTGTGTGGTTACATGTAGGGCAGCCCCACCCTGCAGTTTTTCTCCCTACTAACTGACCACAGTATATTATGAACACAGCACAGAAAGTCAGTCAGACACTCAGACAATCAGACACACACTTGGACAGACAGTCGGACAGTCAGTCAGTTAACAGTCACAGCAGTACAGGGAGTAATGACTACTTCTATTTCAGACTGTATGCACAACACACTGCCTTCCAACCAAGCACAGACACGCCATTTTCTTTCTCCACCTTGCTTTAAATCTTCATTTTCTGTTCTTCTTTTGTCTTCTTAAATCATTTTTTTCATCTCTCCATCTTCCTTCTTGTCCTTCTTACCTTTTTGTTCTCTTCATCATCCTCTAATTTCCTCCACCACATCCCCTCATTCTTCTCCTCTCCTCCTCAGTACTGTCTCTTGACACACTTCTCTGCTTCTTTCTTTTCACTCTCCTCTTCCATGTCCTCCTCCACTTCCTTTTTGACATCATCCAGTCTTCTCTTCTCTTTTCTTCTACACCTCTTAATCTCCATCTTACCTATTTTCCTTGCAATCATGGTTGTCTTTTCTAACTGATAAACTGATTATTACTGTGCTAACAGCATGTGTTATGAATAGAATTTCACAATGAAAATACTTTACTGGGCTGTTGTCATAATGCTGAATGTTTTCCTGCTTATTCACATTCATTCTGACTCAGGGAACCTTGCAGACATTGAGCTCAACTCAAAGGAACTTTTAGTCTATGATAATCTTCCATGTAGCATCTTAATTTGAGTACACCAAAAATGCCATTGTGAAGTCCGCTGTTTTTAGATTTGTAAAATTATGATATGGTTTTGGTATCAGAGGTAGGACCAAGTCATTGTTTTTAAAGTCAAAAAGCAGAATGTTACATTTGGCGGTATGGCACACCTCCCTGCCCTACCATGTGCATAGATTGAAAGGTTTAAGACAAGGAGAGCGGCAG
>NW_023339696.1:2224635-2246060 GCF_004916995.1 Morone saxatilis
AGAGCAAGCATCAATGGCAATCAAAAAATGACATTGATTAATTAGATACACCATAAAAGGAGGAGCTGGGGGGTTGCAAAGCGGCTTGCAGAGGAAGCAGCAAAGATAGGCAGGCTAAAGCAGTTAGTAAGGGAAGATGAATCTAAGTTGTGCATGTTTTAGCAGTGATGCTTTTAATAATGCATGATCCTTTGATCTGATTAGTGCTTATTCTTATCATGACTGTATTCATGTTTTATTTTTGGATATTGTTTTATAATCATTTAGCCTTTTACCTTTTTTTATTATTGCACAGTGGCCCTGTACCTCAATGTGTTCTTTGCAATTCTAACTAAAGGTATATACAGTATATCAGTGTATATACTGTATATCTATGCTGGACAATATTGGATTAAATGCAAAATAGACCTAGTACACAGGACGCACTGGACAAAACATAAATGATCCATAATATTTTCAGAAATTGACCTATGTAATGGATGTATGTGTGGGAACGTGTATACGTATGTACATTAGACTATTTCTGTGTATAAACAGTTACTTAGTATTACTATTTACTAATACCACTGAATTTCCTGAACTTACTGAAAACTACATGTATTTACGTGTTGGAATTGAGACACAAATATAATTCCATATATTTGGTATTAGAAGCTGCTGACAGATGTCATAAGTACATACATTTTTAAGAAGGTGCAGTAAATAATGTAATATGGAGTTTATGTTGGTTTTATCTTATTATCCATTCACAAAGGATTTCTTGTCCTGAACTTGCTTCCCAGGCAGCATTCTCCTCAACAAACTCTATACATGCTTGTTTTGCTCATAGATTATTGTTAAGGTTAGGGTTTGCCCGTTTACCAAAGCAAAAAAGGAATTTAATTGGGAATATATCTTCATGATGATGATTAGGACATGTGCATAGGCAGCATTATGCTCATGCACCCCAAATTCCCCCCAACCCAAACCCTTCATTACCCACTACACTCCCACATGCACACATATACCAGTGTGGTTCTCCGTCAGTGTACTGCATTATTCTCAAAGTCTTGGATCCAAACCTAAAGGGATAAAAATATATTTGTGTGGAATTTTAAACGTTTGAAGGAGGGACCCGTTGGTACTTTCCTCTCAACACAAGCCAATGAGTCCTTAGAGCCAAGTTAGAACTAATTTAAGAGTGTTAATTGTGTTGTTTGGGGAATTGCAGGGATTTACATTTAGCTGCAGTCATGCTACACTAAAATAAATCTGCTCTGATGGTAGACTGTTATATTAAAATGTCATGTTGTAGTATTACCCCTCACTACCACCTTTGGTCCTGTCTATCTTAAATGTGGCGAGTTATAGAGTTACACAACAGGTAACTTTACCCAGCCAATCAGATTGCTGGAGGAGGGTGTAGGACATTCTGTTAATACCACTAATTTCTTGTTCAAACATATCCATCTGTAACTGTGATTTATTGAGAACAATTGAATATTTCTCCCTCTCCCCACTTATTCTCCCATCCCTCCGCTCTACATCCTGCTGTCATCCCTCCATCCCTCCCTTCAGCATTCTTCCACCCGCCTCCTCGTCTCCACACGATCTGTTTTTTAACGACACAAAAGTGAGGGAGAGCCTCGCTCCCGGGGGGGAAACAGCTGGGCAGAACACAAAATGAAGGTTTAGGACCCTCACGTCCCCCTCCACGCCTCCCCTCCTCAACACACCCCCTCACCTGCCTTTGCTGACAGATGAGCAGCAGAAAGCAAATATCTAACACCTGGACTGACAGCCGCCCATCAGTTAAGTTTGCGTGTGTGCTCGGCTTCAACGGTAAGTGTTTAAGCCCTAGTCCACATGTACACAGGTTTTTTTTTAAAACAGCATCTTTAGACAACAATGATCTCTGTTTCAGTGGTTTTCAGTGACCAAAAATGGTGCTAAAATGCACAATAAAAGTTATGTTTAAAAAATACCCACCAATACCTGTGTGAACTAAGATGCTAATTAGGCAGGTACACCCACAGTCACAAAACACATGTGCAAACAGTGATATAGTCCATATTATGAAATGCAGATGAACTGGGGAGGAGCAAAGTAATCCACCAAAACACCAAAAGAAAAAATTTAACCAACCTTTAGTGGAGTGTATAATGAACAGGTGCGACTATCAAAAACATAAAACCTTTACTCTGAATGAATTGGTTGGTTTAGGGCCACTTTGGGACCTAACAAACAAGCTGATACTGACAGTATCACAATATAAAGTTCATATGATAAATATCTTTTCCAGTTCAATATGCACTCTTTGTTTCTACTAACTCCTGAGGGAAATATTTGGCTCTTTAGCTCCTAAATGCTCCGCCATGTTCACCAGCTAGACACTAACTTTATCCGTCTGACATTTGGGTTATCAGTGCTTGTATGATGAAAACAGGAATGGATTGATGAGAGTGGTGAGAGTGAACCAAAACAATGAGGTTAAAAGCTCTGTAAAACTGATGGTGAAGTTGGATGATAATTCTCTGCCGGCTTGTCACTACGAGCGTCCCATTTTACATTACAGTCATTTAGCAACTGCTAACATAAAAATATATATAAGAGCAGCTTTAAAATATAAAATTTGTTAGAAACACCAAGTCCAAATGTGACATGCATTTTCTGCAGATGTTGATTCTATTAAATGCAGTGTATGACTGAGAGGAATCATGTTGTTTTGTTGTAATTTGAAAAAAAAAATGCAAATGATCAATTATCACATTCTGGCTTCACAAATCTAAATCAGAAAGTTCACACTGCTACCTTGAACTGAATATCTGGCACTGTATTCTGGGAGATGTTTGATGGTATATCCAGAAGGATCCATACCAGCACTGTTAAACTTACAAAACACCTTGAGGCCTAAACCTACAGAGGATCTCAGACGTTGGTGTGGCCTGTTCAACTCGTTGAGTCCCGATCAGTATTTTTATTATTATTAGTGGCACCTTGCGCCAGGATGAAGTGACTGTCGATTGTCCTTAAATTATACTGGCAAAGTAATTCTCTGACAGCAGCCAAATTCTCAAACATTTTGTTTGCTATTTTTCTATAGACACATAAAGCTTAAACAGAGGGGGCAAAATATACAACTGAGGGGGCTAAGTCCCTTAAGACCCCTCGTGGCGCCGGACCAGGGCACTATTACTGTTATTAGCCTCTGCTCTTTAACAAAAACCCTTCATTTCCCAAAAGATCAGCGTTTCTGGAATTCTGAAGCACAGCCTAGTTTTCCGCTGTTACATAATAAGATTTGATCGAGATTCATGGCTCACATTTAAGATTTCATTCCACACACTTCATTCCGCCACTATTATTTATTTTTATCTCTGCCTATACCAAAACTTTTGCCTACAGGAACTTGTGTCTGCCATTACCTTTCTTCCCCTCATGAAGCGTTAGGGTCAGCAGTGCCAGCGTTCAAAGTATTGTGTTATAGTTTTCAACATAGGAAGCATTTTTAGATTTGGGTGGATGTAAAGGTGAAAACAAACGCACATTGTCCATCACTTGTACTCATTTTATTACAATGTTTGGGTCCTCTGTCCCTGTTTGGGTTTATCAGGTAAAATTCATTAACACCAACATCACCTGATGTACCTGCTGATGTCCATTAGATGTATGGATTTAAAAGATAAATAACTCAATAATAAATTATGCTGGGATAAAAACAAAATCTTAAATACCCTCACTGACCCTGCAGCACTGATGACATATAGTGCATTCTTTTTTACATTTCTCCTTCACTCTCTTTCCTGGTCTCTAAACTGAACTCCTCCTCTTTACTCCCTGCATTTTTCCATATACATACGTTGCATTTGAGCTGGTTCAATTTCTAGAAGTTTTTATGGATTTACCAATACCGAGACCAACAGGTGAAACTGTCTTGTGAAGGGCCTAATGTGAACAGTGCCGTACTTTGGCCACTTACTCATCTGTCACCAGTGATAATTAACAGAATAATAACAGAAACAGAAGTACAAGTAATGACAGCAATGGTTGCTCCACTAATATGAGGCCTAAATGGAAAACACTTTTAACAGAAAGCAGGGAGTATGTCATTTGCACAACGACATACATCATTTTTGTTTCTTTGTTTTTTTAAACTAACACATTCACAAAGAGAAAGACAGGAGAATGCACCCAAAATCTACAGGAAACTACAAATGTTGTGTCTTGCGAACACACAACCACCCCAATAGCACTTAACTCCAATGCTTGGATGTAGACTAGACACTTCTGTCTATGAGTGTATATGTGTGTGTGTGTGTGTGTGTGTGTGTGTGTGTGTTGACATCTAGGTGTCAAATGTATTAACAGGTAAAAGTGAAAGTTCACAACTTGTTAACAGTTGTCTCTCTCTCTGACTTTTCTCACCTTCTCTGTGGACTGTATGTGTGTATGTCATCACATCCATTAGATTGACAGTGACTAAGTGCTGAAGCTCTCACACATCAGTCACAAACTCCTCTATCTGATCAGAGTTCGGCTAATCTGGCCTGGATCTGTAGTTTTCGTATCATAATAATACTTATTATTAAGAACAATAATGAATCCAACCCACATAAATACATATACATTGTATATAATTACTTTACTTTACTTTACAACACCCTATTAACTATGTGTGTGTAATGTTGCCATTTAATCACTAAACTGTGCTAAAGTGCACCCATGCATGTGGAATCTGTCTCAGATTACAGTTACATTTAGTAAAAATGGTGATTATTGGCAGAATTCAAAATTTAAAATACATTCAAAGGACCAGTGTGTAGGATTTAGGGGCATCTAATGGTGAAGTGTAGATTGCAACTAACTGAACACCTCTGACGTCTGTATATGACAACCTGTGTTTGGTTTGTTCATTCTGGGCTACTGTAGAAACATGGCGGTTCAACATGGGGACTCCATTGTGCCTGTAGAAAAAAATAGCTTATTCTAAGCTCATGCTATGAATATTATATTCCATTTCTGACAATAGATCCTATCAAAGTGTTTTAGTTGGAGCTTTAAAAATAAAGAATGATATATTGCCATGCATTTGTGCAGTGTGTAAACATTTCACTAGTCCCATAGTACCTCTCTGGTCTCCAGTGAAACCATAGCTAATCTTCTCAGTATCATGACCAAACATTGCAATACTGCAATACTGCAATTATACTGTACACAGTTCTTTAGCACACCTATTCAGGATCTAGTTCTCAAGCATTATTAGTATTTAGTCATTAATATTTATTCATTACACTTCTGTTTTATACTGTACTATACATATTTTAACGTCTTATTTTCTATTTATATATGTTGTTATATACTGTAATATAATGTACATCTTTTACAAACTCTTTATTTTATATTTTTCTATCTTCTATATATATTATTGCTATATTGTAATTCAATACACACATTTTAACCTTCTTATTATTAGTTCTGATTAGAGAATGTGTGATTTCTTTTCTTTTGCATTTTGCTCTTGAGGTGATCCAAAAGTAACAGAAAGTAATTAAGTTACGTTACTTTAATTTTGTAACACTTGGATTAGGTTACTGAATGAACCCCACCTCTCTGTAGATTAAGGCTATTTTCTATGAATATCTACCAGATCTCTTATAAGCAATGTAGACTCCATTATACTAATTTAAATCATACATCCATAGTCTGTTACCGCTTATTATGACATTTGCAATTCTTTGTGTCTCATATGACTTTATCCTGTGTATTTCTCTGTATAAAAGTGGTATAGCAGTGTTTAGGGCTGTGAAGTGAATTATTTCAAAATGTGCTGCTGTCTCCTCAAGTTCCTTCCAAAAGATTTTCCATGAAAAAGAATTTGACTCTTCTTCTTTTCAAAAACATTCAGCCAACACCTCCCTCCCCTCTCCTCACTTTGTGCTATTGTACCTGTGGATGACTCCTTCATTATGAACGAATACAGATAACCACAAAAGAGGCTTTTTCTGACACATTTTTATTGCCTTTTTCTCCACAATTTACTGACAACAACTGACATGCAAGTTGAAAAATAAATACAATCCTCTCACATTGCCTAATCAGCCCTTTGCACACCATATAGACAATTTTACATAACACAACTGTAACATCTGTCAAAGTAATCGCAATATGATTTTTTTTTTTTTGCCATATCATGCAGCCCTATATTCTGTGCAGCAAACAGTTTTGTAAAGGTGTCTCTGGGTCAAGTCCTTAAATCAAGTCCTTCCTCCCTAAAAATTCACTTTCCATCATTGACTTCCAGGGTAATTTTAGAAGCCACCTGTAAGCTGCTTTCATTGGCTTAGAGTTGAATCTTACTAAATCTCAATGGACATAAATTTAAACTTGGTCTGCTCAGATGATCTTGCATAATAATGATTTCATCTAATCAAAGTAACTTTCATTGTTAGCTAAGTGTCTCTCTACCTCCTATCTGACCTTTTGGGATAATTAATATCATTTCAATCTCTCTCTCCCTTCCTCCTGTGCAAGAATTCCAAACATTTCCATGTTTTTTCTCCAACTCTGCTCTGCCAGGGAAAAGTTGGAAATTACAGAGTTGGATTTTTTTGCTCCACTGATCGCTCAGACTTTATTGCTATACAGCTTTACAATGTGCTTTAATTAAATTAAACTTATATGTATGGACTGTGTCCCTGCAGATCTGTGTGTGTTAGTAGTTTCGTCTCTGGGGTCAAACATACTGTTCTGCTTGTAAGAACTGCTGTGACCTTCCACTGTGCCAAAGATAATTCCGAACCAGCCAATCAACTCACAACTACTTATTGACAGCTCTGTGCATGAAGTGTCTGCTATGAGGGGCTTTTTTGGGAATCAAAGCCTTTATGTACATTTGTAGAGCTAAAGAGAAAATGTACATGAGTCTGAACTCTTTAATTTGGGTCATATTATTTCTTAGGCTGAATAAAGGCTCAATCATCACCTCCATGAAACAACAAAAAACTTTCACTGGTTTATTGTACTATGTCCCACAAGAAAGAAGAAACTGATAAAAGAAAACTGCACTGTTTTTAGCGTCTCTTTATTTCTGGCCGTTTAACCCTGCATGAGCTACAATTACAGCAATTTTGAAGGCAGCTTTGCAAAAACCCTTTCATGTTTATTCATACCAGTTTCGTTCCAAACAGCATAGAAACTGGAATTTCCAATTCAGTCAGAAAGTGCAGGCACTCAGTTATCAAGATATGTTTTTTGGAAAGTGGTTGTCACAGTTTTATGTTGCGTTTAAAAACAGTGAATGCTGTGCTGGTTTGTTCCACGCTTCTTTAATTAATGTTTGATTGAGCCAAGAGAAGGGTTTTGTTGTTGTTTGATCAAACATGTCAGTCCCTCCCAGATTCCATAGCTACTTTTCCAAAAAAATTGCGATGCATGCATGTTTCAGTGAAATTGCAGGAGACCGTGAAGATAGCAAAAATAGTTGTTTTTTTTCCAAATAATTAATTAAAAATCAATGGCGAAGAAAATCTGGTAGTTTGGTAACGTATGGCAACCTGTTTTCTGCAGGGAGGCGTTACAATTGGTGAAACTCGCAGGAAACTACAATGATTGGTCAAATATGTGGAAAAGTTGCAGTAATTGGACAAAATTGCAAGATTGCGAACAACTGAATTCGCGTTAATTCCTGGAGGGACTGAGCCTCTTCAAAAATGTAACTACACGTAGGGGCTACCGTGGCTAAGGAGATAGCACATGGAGACTGTGACTGGCTGCTTATGCTTTTTCCATGCAAGTTTCTGATGCAGTTAGAGATTGATCAATACAACATAAATATTTGTGTAAATTGTTAATATTCTTGTGTATTCGCCCTTTCACACACATTCACTCAGTGATGGACAAGGAAGTCCATCAACAGAGACTAACTCTTACCAAACACATTTACACAGCGATGCTATGCATCGGGAGCAATTGGGGTTCAGTATCTGCTCAAGGATACTATCAACATGTGGCACCAGGAGCGGGGGAGAAAATCGAAACCAAAAACAAAAAGCCTTACCTGTCATTCCTCTTCACAAAGTAAATGAAAGAATGCAAACTTATTTTACAGTCATATACCTGCTGTGCTATGTGCCATTGCAACGTAATTTAATTTTGATGCAAATCCAAATGACAAATAAAGTCTGTCTAAGTCTAAGTCAATGTATTCTCAGTTTTAAATTGTATAATCAACATAAAAAGCTGAATAATGTCAAACACTGGGTCAATTGGGTCATCTATTACAATAGTGGATAGTTAGTGGGTGGTAACTCTGCTTCCAAAATTAATTCTAGTTTCTATTTTTATTTCAGTTAATTAAAATGTTTTTTCACCCCTATAGTTTTAGTTTAGTTTTAGTGAACTATAACAACCTTGCAAGTCACATATTCATTATAGTCGCTTGATTTGATTTGATTTTGGTGTCATGCATACAAAGTATCCAACCCTCATGGGTTTACAAGACTACAAAAATAATGTTGCAGTGATTAAACATTTCATTTCATTACAGAATTACAGAATATAGATTTGGCTCGGTCTTAAAACAGATATTCTGCATTCTCTCCCAAGATTGGCACAAAAAGTTTGTAACAAGAGAGGTTCCCTTCTTAAAGCACAATTCAAGTTTTTCATAATCATCCATTTAAGGATTAAATGGAGGACATTTTACTAAAAACTACACCCCTCATGTCCTCGTAGGCAGGACAGCAAAACAAAATGTGAACCCTATTATCAGTTTCACAGTGCATTAGCATTAACATTAGCAACATACAATATAATATTCAAGGGTTTTCTGTGTGTTTTGTGTTCTATTAACACACAAGTATTTCTGTTTTAAATTAAATTTTAAGCTTTATGTGTCTATAAATTAAATTTTAAATGAAGATTGCTGACTGACAGCTGACATACACTACTGTAAATAACACACTTTGCTGAAAGATTGACACTCAATTGAAAATGCCACATAGTGAAACTACTGGTGAATAATAGTTAAGTCTTTGCGGGTTGCTGCTGAAATGACGGCGATGTGTTTTTTTCATCAGAGACACATTGGAACAAAAGCTAAATGTGCGTGTGTGTCAGTGTGTACGTGTGTGTCGTTTTGTGACGCTCTGAGGATCCGATCAGAGCTGGAGGTTGAGCTGGGGAATGATGAGGTGGCGCTTTTCCTCCCTTTCTTCTTTTCTGCCTCTCTTTCTTCCTGAAAGACAGATTGCATTCCATCCTCTTCCCTGTAAAAAAAGGAACAGGCAGACACATGGATAATGTGAAGGTATCTGCAGTGTGTGTGTGTGTGTGTGGTGTGTGATGTGGTGTGTGTGTGTGTGTGTGTGAGCCAGAAAGAAGAAGAGAAAGAAGGAGAGAAAAAAGGGGGAGAGAGAGAGAGAGAGGAGGAGTGAATTAGAGGCTTGCTTGGCCAGCTTCAGACTGTGCAACGTGTCTGCTGCTGGTGGATCAGATGGCAGAAAGCTGCTACTCTGCATCTCCCTGCAGCTCCTCTGCTCCATAATGTCTGCTTTCTGCTTAATTACAGCTCACCTGCAGCCTGGCCGGCGCTGCACACAGCCTTCTGCGGGGTGGGGGCACAACAGAATCGCACATATAAACCTTTATTTGGACTGGGGGGGAATGCTGTCGCTAAAAAAAAGGGCTTTTATTATTTAGAGCCAATAACAATCATAATGTCTGCAAACCCCACAATTGTACAGGTATTTCAAAACAGAGGCAGTTTCAGCCGACTGCTGCCGCTCCAAAAAATGCAAACATCTGGTTTGCTCATAAAAGACTGTAATGCTTTTTTTTTTACAGTCAGCTGCTTCACTGAGCTATCTATCTATCTATCTATATAAAAGTTATTCTTTTTTACACATTTCAATCTACTATATTTAAATACGAGGATGAGTCTGATGGTGATGGATCTCACACACATGACATTCACACGTCACTGCACTATATACATACTTAAATCTGCAGGTAATCTGCAGTCTGTTCTCACCAAGTCTAAACTTTATCCTCTGTGCCAACTGAAATACTTCCAACATAAGCATATGGCCGACTTTCAAGCCAAATAATCTGCAGCTGAGCATCAAGATAGCTCAGTGACTTCATGGATCTGCATCACTCTTTCCATATCGGAGCACTGACTCTTGAACTTTGGGTTCAAACAATTTGCACAAAAAAGTATAGAAATTAGGATATTGAATAATCAATATAATATAAAATCATTAACTTGATAATTTGATAGTCTGGTGATCATCGTTTTTGTGACGAATCGAACTGATCTCACAATGTATAGCATTTCACAAAAATTAACAAAAGTGTAAACATTTAGATTTGAGCAGGGGACCTAAGCAGCTTGGAACCTCTATGAAATCTAATGGAGACCTGTGTTTATTTGTCAAAACGTGACAAAGCCACACCGGGCTAGTAAAGGAGACCTGCTTCTAATTTGGACCCTGCTTTTAATTGAAGTTGGGAGGTAAAATGAATAATCAGTGAATGGTATTAAGTTACATTGTGCCTCCTACCTTGCAATATTGAAGAATATTGCTATTATTATTTTATTTATTGTTTGGGGGACTTTTTATGCCTCTAATCTGACAGTGACAGTTGAAGATTGACAGGAAATGGTGGGGGATGAACTATGCAGCAAAGGGCTCATAGGTGGGAACAGTTTAACCTTGGTAAGGACTCAGCATACATGGGCTGCATGCTCTACCAGGTGACTAGTGATAACTTAGTTCAGAATTGTATGTCCCTAAAAACTAAGTATAAAGCAGCTACTGGTTTTACATCTGGGTCACATCACAGGCCTCTTGCCTGAAAGCCTCATTATAATCCAATGAACAAACTGTTCATTTTCACTGGGACTATGTCCTCAAGTGTTGTCACTTGAGTCAGCATTGGTTGGAGAAGAAGTTTGAAAATGAAAACAAATCTGGGGGTGTTTCGTTAGAGAGCTACTAGACCTTTGTCGCCTGCTCCTCACAACTCAAGACCACATTAGCCGCTACTAGCATAACGCACCTGAATCTCCTGGGTTGCACTGTGGGTAATGTAGGCGCCATGTTTCGACAAGCAAGAAGAATATGTGGGATAAAAAGAAAGGAAGGGCTCTGCTGCATTCATTTTGATATTTTTTTAACTGTCCATCATGAGTCTGACAGTGTTATAGTAGCGCAATGCTAAATTGGTTCCAAAGCCATAACTGCAAGCCCACCTTGGCTCAGGTCACATTACCATGGGGTGTAGCACACATGCTAGAATGGATCATAGGGCTGGAACAGGAGATCTGAATAACACAATTAAGCACAATAGTGCAGCTCTCTAACAGACGCTCGCTGTTGATGAGTCATGGATCAAGATCTGAGTTGTGTCTGAAGTACAATCCTATGACACTATAAGGAAAATCCCCAGTAACACACGTTCTGGTGTCATTTACTGATTAAGGGTTTTTGTAGATAGCCCATGGACTGTCAGATGCAAAGTAAAGGGCCACTCCACTTTAATAAAGCAGGATAACTCACAAGAGACAGGGCCAGTGTGTAGGATTTGGTGGCATCTAGTGCTGAGACTGCAGATTGCAACCAACTGAAACCCCTTGACTCAACCAAGCGTGAAGGAGAAACTATAACAAAACTCTGAGAAAAACGTGTCCATTTTGGACTACTGTAAAAACACAGCAGTTCAACCTGGTGGACTCCGCCATAGAGGAGGACTCTGTAGATAAAAACAGCTCATTCTAAGGTGACAAAAACACGATTCTTTTTTTCAGGTGATTAAACACTAATGAAAACACACCTATGAATATTATATTCCATTTCTGCCAATAGTTCCTCCTATATGCTACATACTGGACCTTTAAATCTGTCTTTTAACTAAACTTTTAGTTTTGGTGATGGTTTGGTTGTGACATGACGACAATCCTAAACATTACAGTCACATGAACAAAGCAAACACTGAGGCTTTCCTTACCTGACATCACTGATCAAAGCTGAATTAGCAACAGAGACAAAAATACAAGCCAAGCTAAGCCCACAAATGAAACCAAACATTTTTAAGCCTGCAGCCACGTTGAGTACATGTTAACAGCCTGACAGCTACAGCCATAAAAACACTACAAGGAATATACAACCAAAAACTAATTTTTTAAAAGTTCAAGAACCCAGCTGAACACAGCACAACTGGACTACAACTGTAATGTTCTCAGTTTTAGAACTGCTCTGAGACTACCAGAAGCAGTCTAACATTCAATTGAAATCAAAGTGAGTCAGGAAGTAGATCAGGACCAGAAATAAAATCCGGATTAAACCCGTGGCTGCTGGAGGAGGAGATCCTCCTCCGACCCTCCAATGCTCTTCAGGATCAGATTTCCTCCTGCTCAGCCCCCCTTCCAAACTCCAACCCTTCTGCTGTGGAATTATGGAAGGAGGGACATGCTGATTTTCCTCTTCTTTCCTCTCTTTTCTTCTGTTTTTTTCCTTCCTTTGAAGGAGGGGTCCATTCTTGTCTTCCCTAAACGTGAGCGGCAGCAGCTGGGTGAGCAAGGGTGCGTCCCCAATCGGTCCAGTCCCCAGCACCTCCCAGTTCTTCAGGCTCCCATATAAAAGCCCTTGTGGAAAGTGAGTGTAGGCAGTAGGGAGTTTTCTGCTGGGGTCAGGAGGACTGTGAACAGACGAGCGGACCCTGCCCCAAACACCCGTGTATGAGTGGAGTGTAGCAGGAAAAAGAAAACATCCCCAACTTTTTTCCTCTCTTGCCTCAAAGAGTCTACATGTCTAGTGGCATCTAGATATGTTCAGCTTTGTGGATTTGCGGCTGGCGCTGCTGCTCAGCGCAGCGGTGCTCCTGGTCAGAGCGCAGGGCGAGGACGACCGTAAGTTTCATCACTGTTTACTGGAGCTTCTCAACCCTTTTTTTTTCTTCTGGTTTTTGAAAGTGGATTTTCTCTACGTGGGTGGACGGTTGCTGAGATTTTAGACAGAAGAGAAGAAAGGAAAAAGTTTGAACTAGAGATAGGAGCTTTGATGCGTGCTGCTCTTTTGTCTCCACTCAGATAGATACTGTGCAGGGCTTTAACAGGCAAGGTGGCGTAAATGCAATGGGCATTCCCAAGAATGGCCTTCTCTCTCTCTCTTTCTCTCCTCTTCTCCTCTCTCCTTGTGTTTGTCTTATGTTCTTCTCTACCCCCCCCACCCCCCCATGCATGCAGAGCGAGAGGTTGCTGCAGGTTTTCGGGTTCCTCTACGCGAGGGTTTCTACATGGGGACTAGCATCACTATCACATTTAAACTCCCAAAAAGCTGAAAGTATTTCTCAGAAAAAGAAACATTTTGGCTGCAATGAAAAAGCCTGTGGCAATTAATCAATTTGACAACCCATATTTCCACACTGGGACCACCCCCCACCCCCCTACCCCCCCACTTAAGCCCAAGGTGATCTTCAGGTAGGTAAAACTCTACATTTGATAAGACTGGAGAAGGATAAAAAATGAATGGAAGAATTTCCCCCCTTTGCAGGCAGACCACGGAGACAGACGGGGAAAAGCTTTCGCACAAGGCCTGGGATTTGATTGTGGCAGGAGAAAACATTCCACTGCCTTGAAGCAAGTGTTGTGTTGGCCAGGGTGAGGCGGAGTTAGAGGTCACATGGGAGAGCAAGAAGGGAGAGAGCAGGCCGTAGTCTTGCTATGGGGAAGCATTTGGAACCTCTACAGCCTTTAGCAAGGCTCCTCCTTCTGCTCTTGACAGTTGGACAAAAGCTCAGACGTGATGGTAAAAGAGATTTGTAGAGCACAAGCCAGGGGAAGGTAAGGGCCTCTGGGCTGGTTGTTTAGACACAGAAGGGACAAAGAGGACCCAGCTCAGTTCTGGAATCAAGAGGGAACCAAGGGAGCTGAAAAGTCAAATTTTTCCAAGATGTTTCTTCCTTGATTCTTTTCAAGCCTGGCCCGTCTGGTCTGTCCTGAGAGCAGATGGGTTGCCATCTGAACGGTCTCAACAGGCGCCACCCACAGGCTTGTCTTCCGGCACCTTGGGGCAAGACACATCTGGGGCGCCACGTCCCCCACACCACCTTTCTCCTCCCCCTCTTCTTCTATCTTTCCACTCTTTTTTTTGGTCCTCTAATTGCAATACACATGTGGACTGTGTTTTCCACCAAAGCTGGCTTGCCAAGCCGACCAGTCTGCAGCAGCCGCTGCTGGCTTCCCCCTGAGCTCAGCACTTTGCACGCTGGGGAAAATTTAAAACCCTAGAAGGAGCCTCGTGGGTTCGTTTTCGAGTCCGCACGCCGGGGGGCTCAGGTCGGGGAAATGTGATTTGAGTTAAAGAGCAAGAATAACGATCATTCAGGGTTTTTTATTGGTGTTAAGAAGTTAGATCTCGGAAGACGGTTTTCTCTGGCGTAACCAGCGTCTTCCGTGTGAGGAGGTAGCATGTAGAACCTCCAGACACCCCAACCCCGCACCCACCCTATGACCTCTTTCCGGTCCGATTGCACCCACCCCCTTTTCACTTACCCAACCCCTCTCTTCTCTCGGCTGGAATGTTCTTATTGTTACTGCCCTTTCACCATTTCTGCTTCCTGGTCGACATTTTGTGTCATTTATATTTTTGGTGTCATTATATAAAATCTTTTGATGTGTACTTTTTCCAATGTGAAGCTGTTTAAAACCGTTCTTTTTTAAAAAAAGAGTGCGATTCAAAAACAAGTAATATAGCCTGTATATCTGGGACAACTGTATAATATATTATTGATATATATATATCGTTATATATATAATATATATAACTATAACATTATGGAACCATTTATTCAAATTGTATTCACATTTATTTTTAGTTGAATAAACAAATAATTATTGAAACACCATTAAAAAAATCTGAAACATCGACGGTCTGATTTATAAATGCTGATTTAATGCAGCTTATATCAAGTTACATTAGTTTATTTATATAATTAAAATACATTTGATTCTCGCTTTGTTTGTCCATTTTTTTCCACATGCAGTTTTAATGTTGATTCCGCTCCCTATCTAGACCCTTGTATTTTCTCTGCGCGTGTGCGTTGGAGGTGATCTCACCTGTATCTCTCAGTGGTGATCCCGCAACTCCCAGGCACGGGCGAAGCTGCAGCCTGACGGCCAGGTGTTTGGCGGACCGGGATGGTGTGGAAGCCAGCAGCAATGGCCAGATCTGTCGTGTCGCGACAGCGGGCACCGGTGATGTGCGATGAGGTCATCTGCGAGGAGCACACAGACCTGCCCCAACCCCGTCACCCCCACAGATGGAGTGCTGGCATCTGGCCTCCGGACGACGGATTATATATTCTCTTTTTCTCTTTCTTTCTTAAAGCTACTTGCTTTTCATACTTTCTCCAATATTTTATCATTATTTTTATTATTCTACCTCCCCCATTTTCCTTATTCTTATTATACATATAGTCCATTCTTATTCTCCTTGTCTCCTTAGAAAAAGGCCAAAAACTACTCAAACTCTTGCTGTCTTTCACCCTCTCTCACTCCTTCCCTCACTTCTTTCACATTTAGGTGCTTCAATATGACTAAACACATTATCTGCCCCCACAAATGCACACAAAGACACAAGACAGTCTGCCTCTTCTGCTACAGTGACAAGGAAGGAAGAGGAAGTGTGTGTGTGTGTTTTCTTTCATAATCCTAAGTCTCTGTCTCCTCTCTCTGCAGGCTTCCAGGAGCCCCAGGTTGAGGTAAATATTGGTTATTTCATTGATAACTGATTGTCCAAATGATTGCTCTGAACATATAATAAACATAAAATATAATAATGTAATTTAAAAGAAACCTGTTGATTGTAATATTGATTATTGATCACTGATGGATTGATGATCACGTTATTGATCAGATACATCATTACCCATATGAATCATATCCACATATTTTTCTATTATTATGATTTTTTAGCATTGCACTGAGACACTGTCTGTTTTTCTTTGCTCACAGGGACCCAAGGGAGAGCGTGGACCCAAGGGAGACAGGGTAGGTTCACACTCTCACACTTCGTCTGTCACTCACTCATCAGTCGTTCGATTCCCGCTCAGCTGAGGGGCCACGTGGTGCGTTCACACTCTGTCTGGCACCCAGAGCAGATTCTTGTGTGTTTATGATGGAGCTGTACTGACAAAAGGGTCGATTAAGTTTTTTTTTATTGTTACTTCCGGAACATTCAATTCAATTCAATTCAGCTTTTATTTGTATAGGCCCCAATTCATAACAGAAGTTGATCCAAATCAGGACAAACTTTCAAAATAGAGCAGGTCTAGCGAACTCCTTATAACAACATGTGGAAACGGGACTGGGATTCTTTACAGTCCAGCATTCAAAATCATCAAAGTGTTATCAAAGTAAACGTGTGTTCGAAGTAAAACAAGTAAAAGCACTCAAGTTATTGATGGAGTGGTGTGTGAACAGCAGCTGCCCCAATGACATCAGGTCTAACTACTTACTGAGAACATAATTAGTGATGGATTTAGCATTTAAGCATTTTTCCTGTAAAGTAGATCCAGGTCTTATGAGTCCCAGAAAGTAGAAATACAAAAGTAAGCTGCACACATAGATCCTCAGATTAAAACTGCACTTATGGGTACTATTTGTACTCTTTACCTTCCATGTCTGAATTAGGTCGCTATCATTATAAAGCAAGAGATTAGCTGGAAGAGGTTTCACTGCTTACCGAGAGCAGTGAAATGATCAGGGGGTGAAAACATGCTGGGCTCAGGTTGGGACACGCAGGCTGAGGTTGGAGCTGTTTGTAGCAGGACAGGAAGTGGAGACTTTGCCCAGCTGAAGGGAAGTTAGACACAGTGAGGAAGAGCTGTGGGAAAAAATCTCTGTTAGATATGTTTGGGGTTGCTTTTGCAGTGTTTTTTACAGATCTTCATGTTGATTTTATTATTGACTTAAAATAAGTCTTTGCTATGATAGGATTTGATTCAGCCAGCTGTACAAGTTGGATCTGAATAGAATTTGGTCATTTTATTTTGGAAGGTCAGCTCACCTTCAGCTAAGTTTGGGAGTTTACGTATACTCAAGTGTAATTATGAGTTTCAGTAATTATTATAATTCTATATTCAAAATGTAGAAATTATTGCAGTCATGTATTTTGAGTTTGAGATGATGGTGTAATTCCTTGTTCAGTGACTGTACTTACCCATACTTCCCGTATCCTGACCACTACCAGTCCAGTCCTCGTTGGTCACATGGTCAGTCTTGGAGGGGAGTAAACTGCACCTCCTTCAGGTGTAATGCTGCTTCCATCACTACAGGGAGCCAATCAGCCTGTGAAGACACACATAGGAAATTAATTATAAAAACACAAGGATCTGTTCTGATGTGGGTCTATGGGTGTTGTGTTAGTATCAGAGCCCTGCATTCAGGTGATTCTGACTCTCAAGCCTGACCCCTTCTTTCTCTCATCTTGTCCCCCTGCCCCACCCCCAATCACAGGGTCTTCCTGGTCCCCCTGGTAACGATGGTATCCCCGGCCAGCCTGGATTGCCTGGACCTCCCGGCCCTCCTGGACCCCCCGGCCTTGGTGGAGTAAGTTGTTGGGTTTTGTTGTATTTCTGTATTTTACTTGTTTAGATCTAAATTGACCAGTTGTAAGTGGCTAGACACAAAAGTCACATGACTCATGCGTGTAGCTCATTAATTGGACACAGGTGTGGGATAATTCTTCTTCTGTGGTGATGTAACAAATCATGAACACACAACCAAAATAACACGCACAAGCATCAGTCCCAGTTCAGTTTGGTTCTTCCCAGCTTCCCAGCAGTCATATTCTATTACCCATAAATCATTTTGCTTCCCGTACTTTGGCGAGAGATTTCAAAATGTGTGGAAATGTTGTGTTTTTTGTGAAATACATGAAAATAGACCACCGATTGTTTGGCTTTCAGTCTGGGGTCAGAAGGTCAGAAGGTCATTAGGTAGATGCTCAGGGAGGGGAAGCAGATCTTCTCTATTTGTAATGGATGTCCAATCCAGTAGTTGATCAGTTTGTAGTAGAAGTGATAGATTTATCATGCTAAGAATGTATATAATCCATCCTTACTTAGCATACAAAACTCATCAATCATTCTTTCCACTGGCTCTTACTGTAGTTTAGGATACCATGCTAGCATTTCTGGGCTAATTATGCATTTTTATGTAGATCCACATGCTAATTCACTAGGCTAAGCTAACATATATCATCCCAGCCTGATTTATGCTTATGTAGTAGCTATTATTGACTAACATGCTACATCACCACATATAGCTAATATAGCGTCACAATCTAATTTAGCATGCTATGATTCAGTTCACCATTGACTTCTTTCCTTCCGACAACATTCCCACATTCAAGTTAAGGACACTGAGCTTACATATGCGGCCTACTTTTGCATTCTCATGTAGAATTTATCACTAAATCACATGCTAATTTACCAGGTTAAGCTGGTATGATACCAGTCCATTTTAGCTTGCTTGTATAGACTTTACCAGTGACTCACATGCTTATTTACCAGTTTTAGAATCCAAGCATACAAAACCAATATTCCTGTTTTTTAATTTAGCATTTTAATGTAAATTTGACTTCAATCCTTAAGTCAATGGAACAGACTTCCATTCTAGGTGACCACACGAAGATAAACCAGACTCTAAAGGCAGCGTTAGCTGAGATTCTACATCTTCTGCAGTGTCACACAGTCAGATAACATGATGGGATTTGGTAGAGAAAAGTAGGAAACAGGAGACAGATTGTGTTTGTATGAATCTTAATCTTCAGGATTTGATTGAGACACAATTAAAGAGGTTTTGTCTGGGATGCCCCAAAATCTATTTTCAGATTTTGTTGGACAGATGTTTTTCATATATAAGCCCCTGAGTGCATATGCTTATAGAAGACAAATGGGTCTTGAACATGTTGTGAAAATGCATTGTTCTACATACAAAACAACTTAGAAAAGGCCTTTTATCCACGTCATGGAAAAATTAAACCTAATTCACATTTTCAGACTGTATGTCACATTACAGACAGATTGGAATATTTCTATATATAATATCTCTGCTTGCTTTTTTCCAGAACTTCTCCCCTCAGATGTCTGGTGGCTACGATGACAAATCTCCTGCCATGCCTGTGCCTGGACCCATGGTATGACGCACACACAAATACACACTATCATCTCACTGTCAATCATGGTGATGCAGTGCAGTCTGACCCTGCCTCTGTTTGATTGACAGGGCCCAATGGGACCCCGTGGACCCCCTGGATCTCCTGGTGCTAGCGTAAGTACATTACTTCCTTAACTCAAAACTGTTTGGAATCTGAAGCTGGGATGATCGAGCAGGAGAGGGCAGCGATAGCATGCATACCTCACCATGACATTACCATGACATCACTACCCTCTCCTAAGAGACATGACACGCTCCTTTGTTTCACTGCACAGTGAGAGTTAATTTCCAAATAAAAACTACAAAGTTAACACGTAGACATGAATGACATGAACACATATCCTTCAGTTTCTAAAATGTTCAAAGACTGTACAAAGATGAAAGGAAAACGGGTTTTCTGACAATTCGAATTGTCAGCACCAGAAAGAATCATTCAAATGTTTAAGCAATAAAATCCAAGAAACCTCTTGAAGCTAGATAAAACCTGGAATAAAGGGTTGACGCAGCGGGCTAATGCAGATCTGCGAATTTAGTTGAAGCTAGCCAGGACTCACCCTTAATATACACAAATGATTTACATAACAAGTCACTGAAAAAGAATGCTGTCATACAAACAGAGAGTTAGGGTTTGGTTATTCTCATCACTACTACATTTCAAGTTCTGCTACTGTACCCACCCAAGTGAGCTCACAGCAACAATGAAACAAAGATACCCCGCTGCCTAACACTGCGTGTTTTACAGACTTTAGAGAGTGTTATCAACATATCTGTACAGTACTGATGGTGTACAGTAGTAGTGATGGTGTTTATGTGTGTCCCCCCCTACAGGGACCTCAGGGATTCACTGGCCCCCCTGGTGAGCCCGGAGAGGCTGGAGCTGCTGTGAGTATTAGGAGCACAGAAACAAATACACTCCTACATCACACCTCGGTAGCCTTTTGTCATTCTCACCTTGTTTTTCCCTACAGGGCCCCATGGGTCCCCGTGGTGCCGCTGGCCCCCCTGGAAAGAACGGAGAGGATGTGAGTCAACTGAATCTGCTCATATTCACCATCTTTATCTCAGCTTGGATCAAAGAATGAATTTATCCACCCGCTCATTCCTTTCTCTCTGTCTCCCTTCATCTCAGGGTGAGTCTGGCAAACCTGGTCGCAATGGTGAGCGTGGACCTTCTGGCCCACAGGTAAGATGCCACAGCAGAGTAATTCTTAATGATGCATCGTAAGGAACAAAAACAGAGCCATGGTAATAAATGGTGTCTCCTATCACTCATCTTTCCCTCAGGGAGCTCGTGGTTTCCCAGGAACCCCCGGTCTGCCCGGCATCAAGGGACACAGAGTGAGTCAGAGCTTGCACCTTCCCGTTCAGCAAATGAACAATAAAGACTCTCCTAACTGTGGACTAACTGTATGTCTCTCTCTCTCTGTAGGGATTCAGTGGACTGGATGGTGCTAAGGGAGACTCTGGCCCAGCTGGCCCCAAGGTGAGTACCTTCTTTGTTATCAGTGTAGCAAAATGTAGCAGAATTACTAATAGATGTAGTACAGTGGTGCAAATGGCAATGGTGACAGTAGTAGCAGTGCTAGAGCTTGTAGTAAAAGTACTGGTCATATTATTTATGTGAGTTGAATTGCACTTCCATTAAGTCCTGGGACAGAATTTTTAGAAAAATGGAAGCTGCAGAAGCTGAAATATCTTGCCTTTTAGTCACAAAATATGACTTAAACTGGCCCCTATGTTTCCATAATGCAACCAATAGTATCTTTGTAATGTCTGTTGTAAATGCGCGATTTCCAAGACCAAGCTAAAATGACTACTACTCTGTATGACTAGTAAAATCAGTGGACTCAACCTTTAAGTAGTTCTTGGTATTAGTATTAGATTACCAGTGGTAGCAGCATAGAGGCAGCCATGCTAGCTAGTTTAATTAATACTGACAAAGGATGCCACAGTTTCTGTCATTCTCGTCACCTCACCTTTATGTATGTTTAGGGAGAGTCCGGAGCCCCTGGTGAGAATGGAACCCCTGGTGCTATGGTGAGTAAAACAAGTGCCCCCCACCATCTCAGACATGTAGTAGCCATGTTGGATTTTTTTCCTCCCTTCCAATTGATTTAAAGCTGACTGAATGTTTCTCTGTCTCAGGGACCTCGTGGTCTGCCTGGCGAGAGAGGCCGCACTGGTGCTTCTGGAGCTGCTGTGAGTCCACACATACACACACACA
>NW_023339696.1:2246160-2268196 GCF_004916995.1 Morone saxatilis
GAGAGAGAGAGAGGCATCAGCTGTGGCAGCAGGAAGTAATGTAATGCCTGACAATTATCTGTCAACAAAGTGACCATCCTGGTGGCCTTCATGTTTTACCCTGCACCAAGGTCCTGTATGGTCATATACAGTAACACACACACACACATGCAACTACTGTAATCGATCAATCAGTGAACAGACCAACCAATCATGTTTGTCCATGTGCTGCAGGGAGCCCGTGGTAACGATGGTGCTGCTGGTGCTGCTGGACCTCCCGTAAGTCTTTCATTTTCTTAAGGTTAAATTCGGTTTCCGTAAAGGTATAAATTGTTCCCGTGTCTGAATCTCTTTTGTGCTATTGTTTCCTCTCAGGGTCCCACTGGCCCTGCTGGACCTCCTGGATTCCCTGGTGGCCCCGGATCCAAGGTACTACTACGGCCAACATGATCCAACCTGCATTTTTGATGCCCTTCAGCCTCTTCCTTAATTTTTAGCCATTAGCGAGTTACTGGCCTTACTTTGCAGTGCTTCCATGCATTTCTCTTAGCATATGTGAAGGTAGATGACCTTTAATTTGATCTTCGGCCCAAAATGGGGTCACAGGGGGTGGTGGGTGGTGGGGGGGGGCCATATAACGTCATCCAAGCTCCATTGGAATTCTGTGCCATGTCCCACTTCCATAGTACATACTAAGTCTAAGTAAGTTTAACGTGTGTAGTAGTATTAGACAGACAGAATTACAAACATTATAGGTAGTAAATTAGCATTTATTTTTACACCAAAAACACACTCCTCTGTTCTCCCATTTTCATATTCCCTTTCTCCAACCTTTGTTTCTGTCATACCTTTTGACATCCATTTACAAGTCTTCCATTGTGTCTTGATATTGGACATGAGTATCTGACTGTATTCTGTTTCCCCTCTACCCAGGGTGACGCCGGAGCCCAGGGTGCTCGTGGACCCGAGGGCCCCGCTGGAGCCCGTGGTGAGCCTGGTAACCCCGGACCTGCTGGCGCTGCCGGACCTTCTGTAAGTATAGCCAGTGACGTAACTCTATTACTTACTGTTCAGAGCAAATGTTCTCTGTTAAGTGAAGACAAAATATAAATATAAATATAAATATATAAATAAAAAATAAACAAATATAAATAATTATCAGAGACAACAAAACTTCCTCATTGGCTGCTTCTTTATGATGATGTAATGGCATCATCATAATTTAAAAGAGCCTTTCTGGCCTCTGCATTGTTAAACAAAATGTCTACCTTTCTCTCTCCTCTCAGGGAAACTCTGGAACTGATGGTGCCACTGGACCTAAGGGAAACCCTGTGAGTATCTCTCTCAACTCATTTCGTCTTTAGACATGATAGGGTTGAGGGTTTGAATCCCTTTCTGGCTCAAAAGCAGCCGGGGCTGGTGCATCATGATCACCACAGCCCACAGGGTCTCATAGCCGGCAGTACAGCATGATGTGACTGTGTTGTTGTTGTGTGCCGCCCCCTGCAGGGTGCTGCTGGAGTTGCTGGAGCTCCCGGATTCCCCGGACCCCGTGGACCTTCCGGACCTCAGGGTGCTGCCGGTGCCCCCGGACCCAAGGGTAACACTGTGAGTAGAGCTCTCTCAGAACTAACCAATGCTAAAATATTGTTTTCCTAAATTTGTCCCCTGTAATAGACATGATTAAAAATACTTAGGTCCAAACATACTGAAGTAAGTAAAAGTACTGAATGAAAAGTAAACACAGTGTTTTGTTTATTAGTCAGCTTTTTGTGTTTGGTTTTTAGGTTTTTGTTTTTGTTTCTTTGTTATTTGTTGTTGAGACCTGTCCCAGCTATTGTTTATGTGTCATGCACATTTGTTTTAGATGACTGACATTAGTTGTTGTTAAATTGTTTGGTTTGTTTTGTTTGTTTGTTTGTTTATGTTGGCTTATTTGCCTTTTTCCCTCAGGGTGAGGCTGGTGCCCCAGGAGCCAAGGGAGAGGCCGGTGCCAAGGGAGAGGCTGTAAGTTCACCACATTTAGCATGGAGCACGGCTATGTACATACAAATGTATGAATACACATTCTTAAGGCCATCTGTGTGTGTGTGTGTGTGTGTGTGTGTGTGTGTTTTTTCAGGGTGCTCCAGGAGTTCAGGGACCCCCAGGACCTTCTGGTGAGGAGGGCAAGAGAGGAGCAAGAGGAGAGCCTGGTGCTGCAGGAGGCCGTGGAGCTCCTGGAGAGCGAGTATGCATTTAACCTAATTTTCACAAAATTACACTGCATACTTATATATTCTTTAATGTGATGTGTAATGAGGAGGGATAGTCACCTGGTGTAGTATCTATATAAAATTGTATCTATTTATTTTTAAATATCTGCACAAATGAACATTTTAAGGGAGCTATTCCACTTTTAACCGAGTCAGTTTTAAATCATTCTCACCTTTGTGCAGCTACATATTTAACAGATATGATGTGGATGATTTAGACATTCTAGTGGCTCACCCAGATCATGTAAACACACTCTCTAGTGCCCCCTGCAGGCCAGAAAAAGAACTGTAATGCAGGAGCAGAGCATCATTTCCTGATATCTGGAAACACTATTACTGATACACTATCATACTGTGCTGTCTCCTGAGCCTGAATCAGGTCCCCAAATGCAAGTGTTTTTAGCATTTGGATTATTCTGTAACCACCAAGAAAAAAAAGTTCAGGTATTACAGTAACATTTAGCTAAGTGTAATTTCTCTCCAGAATACACCTTAGCATACATCACAGTGTTGGCACTGACTTTATGGTAAAGCAAAGGACATTAGAATCATGGTAGTAGGTTACAGAGCTAAGCAATATGTGCTTGATTTTCTTTAGGGTGCCCCTGGTGGTCGTGGATTCCCTGGCTCTGATGGCAGTGCTGGACCCAAAGTGAGTTAACACACACACATCTGATACATGCCTTCATTTAGCTTACACACATTAAGCTCAATTTTCATTTAACTAATCTTTTCCTTTCTATCTCTTTCTCCTGCATCATAGGGTGCCACTGGTGAGCGTGGTGCCCCCGGTGTTGTTGGACCTAAGGGTGCCACTGGTGAGCCTGGCCGCACTGGTGAGCCTGGTTTGCCCGGCGCTAAGGTGAGATTCCCTACTATAACGTAATTGTCAGCAAAATCATTTATTTACTGCACATGTCCTCCTCTGACCTCTGACCTCTACCTGTAGGGTATGACTGGCAGCCCTGGCAGCCCTGGACCTGATGGCAAGATGGGACCTGCTGTAAGTTTATGTTCAGTATAATAAATATTAATCTCATCAAGTCACCTACATTCTGTGTTTATTTAATCCTTAATTAATCGTCTTTACCAGGGAGCCGCTGGACAAGATGGCCGCCCTGGACCCCCTGGTGCTGTTGGAGCTAGAGGCCAGCCTGGAGTCATGGGATTCCCCGGACCCAAGGGAGCTGCTGTAAGTAATGTGCCTGAACTTCTACATGATCATGGATCGTTTGTTTAGTCAGTAGGCTACTAAAAAATGGTCTCAACATCTCTAGTAACAGTGCTTTTCTACTCCTGTCTGTAGGGTGAGGGTGGAAAGCCTGGCGAGAGAGGAGTAATGGGACCCACTGGCCCTGCTGTAAGTTAAATATAGTCTACACGGTGCTAATCTTTCAAACCACTGTATTGTTTTCCTGTACTGCATAAAAACTAAACCCTGTGTCTAAAAGCCTGCCATCTTTCCACCTAGGGTGCCCCTGGAAAGGATGGTGATGTTGGTGCTCCAGGTCCCTCTGGACCTGCTGTAAGTAGAACACACACATCCTTCACATGCAGCTACTTACAAGTCATACCTACACAATGCCTTACTTCTGGTCATTTTAATTTAGCCCTAACAGTCCTTCTCTTGCACATCCCCAGGGTCCTGCTGGTGAGAGAGGAGAGCAGGGACCTGCTGGAGGTCCTGGATTCCAGGGTCTTCCAGGACCCCAGGGTGCCATTGGTGAGGCTGGCAAGTCCGGAGAGCAGGTACTGACTGAGATATGATTATCTTTGTTACCTGATCAAATTAAAACTTCTTGGTAAATGGATGCATTAATTGCATAAATCTGTCTATCTAGGGTCTGCCCGGTGAGGCTGGAGCCCCAGGACCTGCTGGAGCTAGAGTAAGTCACTGATCACCATCATCATCATCATCATCATATTCACAATTACTCAGTAGTCTGCTCCTATCCTGTAGTTATCCATTCATAGCAAATATTTACCAACCAGGTTACAGACGGTGAAAAAAGCTATGTGTTGTTGCTAAAAATGTATTCAGTAATACGTGCTATTTTTGGTTCCAAATGTAGGTTACTGTGACACAGTGAACTAGCTTGACTTTTACCATTGTTTTTACTCCAAAACACTCTTGAGCTTGAAAAGAGTCTTTTAACATGAACTAGCCTAACAGTTAGCTTGCTAACTAGCCAGCAGGTTCTTCTAGCAGAAGAACAACAGTTATGACTAGCTAACAACAGGCTAATGCTAAAGTGATGTTAGCTATGTTGATAGCGTTGGTAATTTTAAGCATACATTGTCTAAAAACAAAAACAAATGGGTGAGTACATTCAATATGGCAGTTTAATATTCCTATTATATTAAAAAAAAGCCCTGCTTACCAGACACATTGATGAGAAAGTCTGTTTTGAAATTTCTCACACAGACGAATAGTGTAGGTTTATGGGATATCATCGACCTCAAGATAAGCGATCCACAGTCAGATACATCCTCATGATTTCTTCAACTCTTGGATTAATAACCTAACTCTCTGCCATCCCTTCCATTCAGGGAGACAGAGGATTCCCCGGTGAACGTGGTGCACCTGGCGCTGTTGGACCCGCTGGTGCCCGTGGTTCCCCCGGAGCTGCTGGAAATGATGGTGCTAAGGTAAACCCTGGGAGAAAAACTAGATGACCAGATCACAGATCAAGCAGCATTTTCTATGGAAGTTATTGTATCCCCTAATTATTTTTCTTCTCCTCTTGCTTTTATTCTCTTCCTCTCCCACCTCTTCCTCAGGGAGATGCTGGAGCCCCCGGAACTCCCGGAGCTCAGGGTCCCCCTGGACTGCAGGGAATGCCTGGTGAGCGTGGTGCCGCTGGTCTTCCAGGACTGAGAGGAGACAGAGTGAGTTGCCACAACAGTATTCGTAGTATTCCCAAAATTGCCAGTATTTAGGACGGTATGTAAGTCACTGCTGATGTCGACTTACAACTCACAGAGCATTTTCAGGATTTTCAGATATATAATGTGCTACTGCAACAAAATATTCCACTATGATGAGTTTGATCCGTTTAAAGCTATCACCACCATCCACAGTAGCTTCCCAGAATTTTCAGCATGAAGAATATCATCAACACCACTGTCACACTCCAGTGCATTATTTAATTAACAGTAACCGGCTTTGGCGCCACCTACAGAATGCCCCAAGTAGTATGATCACCTCTTGTATACCTCACTCCCCCTCTCCATCCAATAACCCAGGGTGACCAAGGAGCCAAGGGTACCGATGGTGCTCCTGGTAAGGATGGTGCCCGTGGTTTGACTGGTCCAATTGGACTTCCCGGACCTGCTGGAGCCCCCGGAGACAAGGGAGAGCCTGGTGCTGCTGGACCCGTTGGACCTTCTGGAGCCCGCGGAGCCCCTGTAAGTACCTGTCTGTTTTTCTGTGAGGAGGCGAAGATAAAGCTTAGGTTTTTTTTATCTGATCCTTGGCTGACTCTACTTACCCATCCTCTTTCTCAGGGTGAGCGTGGAGAGGCTGGACCACCTGGACCTGCTGGATTCGCTGGACCTCCTGTAAGTCCTTTCTTCATGACTGTCCTGGCTTCTCTTACCGACTCTCTTTCTTTTGCTTGAAGCTTCAGCACAGAATTTACTGAGAAATAATTTCTCCAACCATCGCCATTCCACACAGGGTAACGATGGACAGCCTGGTGCTAAGGGAGAGGCTGGAGATAATGGTGCTAAGGGAGATGCTGGTCCCCCCGGCGCTGCTGGACCCACTGGTGCTCCTGGACCTCAGGTTTGTAAACTTAGAGTGAAGAGTGAACTTCAGAAGTCTCTTTGGCTACATTGTCTGTTACTGGTTCTTCCATGGTTCTCCCACTGACACTATTGTGTGTACTTTCAGGGTCCCGTTGGAAACACTGGTGCTAAGGGAGCCCGCGGACCTGCTGGACCTCCTGTAAGTCATCACTGTTCTACTACTCTGTCCTTCTCCGCTCTATTACATTGTTGTTTGCACTGACTTGATACCACCATTTTTCTTGCCACAGTGAGCTAATTGGACCTTTGTATGTCTCCCTAGGGTGCTACTGGCTTCCCTGGTGCTGCCGGCAGAGTTGGACCTCCTGGCCCCTCTGTAAGTCTTTCTTTAATGTTATTAGCACTTCTTGTTCCAGTGAAAGGGCTCAACATCCAGGATGGTTTCAGCAGTGTTGTATTCCCCCCATAGGGTAACCCTGGACCTCCCGGACCCGCTGGACCAGGTGGTAAGGAGGGACCCAAAGGAAACCGTGGTGAGACTGGACCTGCTGGACGCACTGGTGAGATCGGCGCTGCTGGACCCCCAGGACCTTCTGGAGAGAAGGGTAGCCCTGGTTCTGATGGTGCTCCCGTAAGTTGTCTTTAACATGAAACCCTTAGAACAAACTGTTAATATTGGTGGAAGAAGCCCCTTCCATCTCAGTCAATCCCAGAACCAAATAATTGCTTGCTAACAAATTATATTTTTGATACCAATTAAATTATTCTCTTCAAGTATTAGCACTGAATTAGTCTCCACAATCTCTCTTAACAAGCTGCAGACCTTGTTTAGCTGTTGGTTGCTGTAAGTTTCTGCTGCACTATACTTTGATATCTAACCACTTTCTTTTTCTCTCTCTCTGTCACCCCCTACAGGGTAGCGCTGGTCTGCCTGGACCCCAGGGTATTGCTGGACAGCGTGGTATTGTTGGTCTGCCTGGACAGAGAGGAGAGAGAGGTTTCCCTGGCCTGCCTGGACCTTCTGTAAGCCCTTATTGTTACACTACAAACTCTACAAAACTAAAAACCGCACAGTGGATCTGATGTAACCAGAATACCCAAACATCTTTACCGAGCCAATATGATGTTTAGAATAAAATCTGACTCCAAATCCAGAAATATTAACTGATCAAGAACAAGTTCAAGAGGATGTGACGATGGAAACAAAACCACTCAGACTGACTGAGAAATACAGTTGAACTCTGGTTTAGTCCATGAAAGGTCTCTATTGACCCGGTCTCAACTGACTGTTGCTTGGTATCCAGCAAGCAGGAAGTTTTTCCTCAAATAAAAACATATTTTTATTAGTATTAGTAATAAGCTTCAATCAATAAGACTTCAATTGAGGTTATTATATATTATAACTGGAATGACTGTGGCTGTGTCACCCACAGGGAGAAGCTGGAAAGCAGGGACCAAGTGGTCCCGGTGGTGAGCGCGGACCTCCTGGACCCATGGGACCCCCTGGACTGGCTGGAGCCCCTGGCGAGCCTGGACGTGAGGTATTAAGAAACAATTGTACCTGTACACCAAGGCTATTTGTCTGCCCTTTGTATACTGGTGTGAGTTTAAGTCACAATGATGCTGTTTCCTAATCACTTAACATTGTTTGTGTTTTAGGGAACCCCCGGTAACGAGGGAGCCGCTGGTCGCGATGGAGCCTCTGGACCCAAGGTAAGTTCAAATGAAAACTCACTCACCAGCAACAGAGAGCAAAGTAACACACAACAAGCAGTAGTACACAATAAACTGTCGCTCCAGCCTCAACTACAGCATTGAGCTTGAGAAGAGTCAGCAAGATTGACCTGAACCAAGCAATAGCTAAACCAGCCTGAAGTTAATTCAGCATCAATGTATCTAGTAGAAGCCACTGTAGTTATGCTAGATACATTGATGCTTAGCTCTACTGTAGTTAGCTAGCTGAAAAGCTGCCAATGTCACACAAATGGCAGCCAGGCAGCAGAGTTATACCACCAGCAAGTATTGTTATGTTTTGTATAGCCTAGACAGAGGCCAGTTTCACCACATCCTATTGTTCCTTTGAACAAAAACCAATGGCAAAGATCTGTGGGATCCAGGAAGACAGGTATTTAGTTTTTCCTGAGCCTTTTTCATCACGATAGTCCTTTAAATTATTTTAATATAGGACTGAACAGACCCTGGTATTAAAATTATTAAAGCTGGTGAAATAAAAAAAGATTTTGTGTTCACATTTTAGGGAGACCGTGGAGAGAGCGGCCCTAGTGGAGCCCCTGGTGCCCCTGGACCCCCTGGTGCCCCCGGACCCGTCGGACCTGCTGGAAAGAATGGTGACCGTGGAGAGACTGTGAGTAACACACTCATTTTTTAGTTTGGTCATTTTCTCTTTTTTTAAATATTTGTAAATTCAGTACGTTAAAGAAATTCTGAGCTTTATACCAGATCTACTGTAGTTGAGAGACCTGCCTCTACATCAAACTGATTTTTGTTATGTTTCAGGGACCTGCTGGACCAGCTGGCTCTGCTGGCCCTGCTGGACCTCGTGGCCCTGCTGTAAGTAACAACATCAGCACCATTAATAGACCTTAATAGACATGTGACAGTGTGTAGAGAAAGGCAAAACGGAACTCTTCACCACCTACTTTCCTCTAACAGGGTGCTCATGGACTTCGTGGAGACAAGGGAGAGACTGGAGAGGCTGGCGAGAGAGGCATGAAGGGACACAGAGGATTCACTGGCATGCAGGGACCTCCTGGGCCTGCTGTATGTCACTTTACACTTACACCTACACATATATTAACAATATATGCAATATACAGACTTTATCTCTGACCCCTGTTTATGTTTGTTAACTCATAGGGATCTTCTGGAGAGCAGGGACCTGCTGGTACTCCTGGACCCGCTGGACCTAGAGTGAGTTAACACACCACACAAATGCAGAGCAGTTTTCCGTGTTTTTCATGTCTCAGAGTGTTTGGAAGGACTTTGACATTCAGAGACTTTGAGGTTTCCCTTTATGCTGTTTACAGGGTCCTGCTGGATCTGCTGGTAGTGCTGGTAAGGATGGTATGACTGGCCTGCCTGGACCCACTGGACCTTCTGGACCTCGTGGACGTTCTGGAGAGATGGGACCTGCTGTAAGTCTTCATCCATTCACCTGTCCTCTGTCTCCTCATTCATTCATCATATAGAGGTTGTGATTATCTAGAAACACCACAAGACTTCTACCTGCAATGAAATAACCTTTTCTCCTCTTCCCTCCATTGTATCTCAGGGTCCTCCTGGACCTCCCGGACCTCCTGGAGCACCAGGTGCCCCTGGCGGTGGATTCGACCTCGGCTTCATCTCCCAGCCTCAGGAGAAGGCACCCGATCCCTTCCGCATGTTCCGTGCTGATGACGCTAACGTTCTCCGTGACCGCGACCTGGAGGTGGACGGCACCCTGAAGAGCCTGAGCCAGCAGATTGAGCAGATCCGCAGCCCTGACGGAACCCGCAAGAACCCTGCCAGAACCTGCCGTGACCTCAAGATGTGCCACGCTGACTGGAAGAGCGGTGAGTAAAAGCCTTTAGAGGAATCGGATAATGGTAGATGGCAGCATTTAGGATAGCATTCAAATAGAATAATAGCATGCTAAAGTTCTGACTTTTCTTCTCTTTGTTCTCCAGGCGAATATTGGATTGACCCTGACCAGGGCTGCACTCAGGACGCCATCAAGGTCTACTGCAACATGGAGACTGGTGAGACTTGCGTATCCCCAACTCAGCGCGAGGTTGCCAAGAAGAACTGGTATGTCAGCAAGAACATCAAGGAGAAGAAGCACGTCTGGTTCGGAGAGGCTATGAGCGACGGCTTCCAGGTAAACACACCAAAACAGAGCACTTCCTTACTCATGCTCCTACCTTCCTTTAGTTCCAGCATCCAAATCCATGCCTATTCAGGACAGCTTCCTTCTCAGCTCCTCCTTCCTGTACTCCACTCACTTTCTCCCACCTCTCGTTTTCTTAACTCTTTCTCAGCTTCGTCTCAACTCTCCTCTCCCCTCACAGTTCAGTCAGTAACTTCTCTCCCATCCTCTTTCCTACACAGTTCGAGTATGGCAGCGAGGGCTCTCTGCCAGAGGATGTCAACATCCAGCTGACCTTCCTGCGTCTCATGTCCACCGAGGCCTCCCAGAACATCACCTACCACTGCAAGAACAGCGTCGCCTACATGGACGCCTCTGTCGGCAACCTCAAGAAGGCCCTGCTCCTCCAGGGCTCCAACGAGATCGAGATCAGAGCCGAGGGCAACAGCCGCTTCACCTACAGCGTCCTGGAGGATGGATGCACGGTGAGGAAACTAGCCAATCCTTAGATGACATGAAGCTTGAAATGCTAAACTTGCAACATTAGCAAGGGTCAGTGACCACAATTCAGCAGGCCTATACACGTCCTGGTAATACTTAGTGGTTTTGAGTCAGATAGGAAAGACATGAAGATGTACATCAGACATCAAACATGATGCTAGCTACTGCAGCTAGTTTGGTGGGTAAAAGTTTGGGCAAATTTTAGGCATTTTTAAATTTTCAGTATTAACTATGCAGCAGCCATTTTGAATGTTGAACCTAACTCTCCTTTCATCCTCTCTCCGTCCAGTCACACACCGGTACATGGGGCAAGACAGTCATCGACTACAAGACATCGAAAACATCTCGCCTGCCCATCATTGATATCGCTCCTATGGATGTTGGTGCTCCAGACCAAGAGTTCGGCCTTGAAGTTGGACCTGTCTGTTTCTTGTAAAAAGAGAAATCTGGACTTGAAATTGTTGTTGTGTGTGTGTGTGTGTTTTATTTTTTCTAGCAGTCATCTCTCTCTAAAAAAAACCCCACCAAAACGTTTCTCTAATGCCATTTTTCTGAAAAATCCAACCCCTGGCTCGTGATTCTACGAGTTCCCATTTGGCCGTTGTTCTGATGGTCCACTTTGCCTAAAACCTGCACTTCAACAAGATGGCGGCGATGTGGCGGAGTCTGCATCATCGTGTTTGGGACCACTACTTTTTTTTTTATTTCTGACTCTCGTTTTTTGTTGTTTTTTTTACCATCACCAACACCAAGGATCCTGTAGAGAAGACATTTTGTTTCACTGGCAACAAGAAAATAATATATGCTTCTGTAAAGTGTAAAAAATTGACTTCCCCTCTTCATCCAGCCAAACCAGGCATCTCTGGAGTTTACAGAAACCAACAGAAACACACAGGTGACTTTTGTATTTTTATACACCACTGCGGTGAGAGGAATGAAAGGACAGTCCCAACAGACAGAACCCAATTGCTTTGTACCACGTTTCAGGTGTTGATGAATAAACGGTGAAACTGACAGCCATGTTTGTCTCTGTTGTTCTGCCTCCACCTGCCCCAGACAACACTGACAACTCCCTTCGCCTCATCCGCTGATAGCTGTTGTGATTTGTTTGTTGTGGTCGCTTTCTTGTTTGTTCCTTTCAATTTTACCCTTTTTTTTTTTAAAGAAAGGTCACATTAAAACCACCAGCAGAGAAACATGGGTTTAAAGCTCTTTTTTAAAAGAAAAAAAATCCTATGGCTACCTCAGTAAAGCAAGGAATTCCAGCTGCAAAAAGAAAAAAGGACCCAGTGTTTTTCAAGTGAAGCCTGCAGTAGTTGTGGCAGTCGGTGGGGTAGTTGAGGTTAACTGACACTTTAGCAGAAGCAGGAACAGCTAAAACTTAAGGTGCTATTCTTTCTTTGAGGTCCCCCAGGCGTGCAGTATGGCTCTGGTGTGGCCTCTTGGTGCTAAAATGAAACCATGGCTTTTATTCTTGGTGTCCAGAATGAGACAGGCTTCCTCTATTTCCAGCCTTGGTAGTGCTGGCAGTCAAACTCTAGCTCTGTTTCTGAGCTCAAGTGAGAAGTGGATCCGCATCTCTTTCCCTCATGACACCTTTTGGTTTTTATGTTTTAAACCTCCCCACCAACTTTTCTGTCACCCCAAATTCTTCTCCACCCCTTCATCCACACATCTGTTGTAGTTTGTTTCTTGTTTTCTTGTGCGAAGGGTGAACTTTCTTCAAAAAATTGCAATCAGACAGAGATTTTTTTTAAATGCACAGAAAGAGAGCCATCAGAAAAGAGTTTTGTGAGAGAAGGCAGATAGACACACCCATGGGGGAAAACACCACAAGGATCTGTACCTATTTTGTATATGTATAATAAATTGAGATGTTTTTAATTATTTTGAATGCTGAAATAAAGCATGTTAAGTGGTCTAACATTGAATCCTGCCTAATTCCGTGACTGACTCGCTGACTGCCCCCACCCCCCCAGGACTTGAATTGAAGCAGCTTTTTACCTGTTTTGTACAGTGACTGATTGAGGAAACAAGATTAAAAAAAAATATCTAATGTACGTTTTTCTTGTCTCTTGTTTAGTCTGTACCTCTTGGAAGGGGTGACACTAAGAGATCCTAGAGAGTGTGAGTGTTTGGGCAGAGAAAAAGATAAAACTGAGCGTCCCAGACAAAACAGGAGGATTGGAAATATTTTGAAGTGGCCCTGTGACATTTTGCTTTTTTTTTTGATAATTTAAAACCTCTAAAACGCCCTTGTTTCCCAGAGTGATCAGCCAAAAAATGTCAGTCTCCCTCTCATGCTGTCTGCAATCTTAATCCAGTCTCAGGTCTGAAAATGTAGCCATGTAATACAAGCAGCTCAAGAAATGTGGCTCGTAACTGGGTAGCATGAGCTATATCTGGGCTAGAAAAGAGGAATAACTTTGGCCTACCTCTCAGTCGGTGGAGACTCCTTGATGTCATGCAATCCCAAAGAGCTGGTGGTGTTTTATCTGATAATCCCATTCCAAAATTAATTTGAAGATCCATAATCCACCAAGAAAAGAAGAAATATTCGGCTCTGATAATCCAGCATTTGTGATGATGATATTTGTCCGAAGCAATCCAGTGTTTCCACAGCAAGGCAGACCATCTGCACAGCTTAGGCAGCAGGACTGAGGTGCTGCCGGATGGAGTGGCTCCAGGCTCAGGCTGTTGGCATCAGCTTGGCTTCACAAAGACACTGATTGTCCACTTTGAGGGAGGTACAGCGGATAGGTTTGCACTCCCAGTGGGAATCTGGATTATTTCTGCAAGAATCTGGGTCTTTATTTGAGGGCCTGGGCAGAGGAATGCTCACCTCTCCAGTTTCAGACACAGAGAAGGGTCTGTTTGCGGAGAGGAAACCCCTCTGCAGGCGAGTTGACTTTATGCTCAGGCTAAATATCAGAGGGATGTTGATGAGATGATGCCAAGTAGAAGTAGATAAAAAAGAAGACAGTGAAGTATATATTTGTATATAAGGCACTTTAAAGATCAAGTGTGTAACGTTTAGAAGCATCTATTGTCAGAAATGGAACATAATATTCATATGTTTTCATTAGTGTATAATCACCTGAATATAGGAGTATTACCATTACCACGCCAGGTTGCCTCCTGAAGAGGCCACCAAGTAGGTCAAGAGACAAACCAAACACTGGCTCTAGCTAGGGGTGTTTGCATTTTTCTTAGTAGTTTCTCCCTAGTGCTTGGCAAGGTAGGGTGAGAGAGTTGCAATCTGTAGCTACACCAATGGATGCCATTAAATAATAACCCCTTGAGATGTACCATCTCGTTTTCAAAGGGGTCCTCAATGACAGAAACTACACAAAAGATTTGACAAAGATAACAGCATACAATTAAACCAAATATGACGAAAACCAACAAAACATACAGAGACACTATACAAAACAAAAGGGGAAAAAAAGGTATATATCAAGACCATATACTGGCAGTATTAATGTCAGTGAAAGCATTAGGTAATAGAGTTACAAAACATGATTACAAAATTATAAAGATGTTATTAAGGAAATGGACAAACTGACATTAAGAACATGTACAGTTGATCCTAAAATAAGAAGATTTAAGTCATTTTTAAACAGGTGATAAATTGATATAGACCGAATATTTACAGATTATTCCAGTAGTAGGATGGCTTTAAACATGAAGGAGACCATTAAAGGGTCAGTTCACCCAAATACCTAAAAAGAGAAAATGTTTTATCATTTACCCCAGTGGTGTTTAGTCATGAAGATAGTTTTGGTTTTATTTGTACAGGTTTTGACAAATCTATCACAGAGATTTCTGAACATGCTAAACATTAGTATAAAAGAATTGTCATTGTCAGCATGTTTCCATAAGGTGTTAGCATTTAGCTCACTACTGTGCTGAGAGAAAGTACAGAAAGAAAGAGAGAGAAAAGAGTGTAGAAAATGAATTAAACATTTGTGTTTTATTTTGGTAACAACAGATGTCTCTAACTTGAAGGGTAGAGGGGTGAGGGGATGGGTGGTAAAGAGAGAAGAACAATATAAATAATGATATAAAATATATTTTATGATAAATGACAGATGATAATGATGATGAAAATGATGGTGATGCAGATGATTAAACAACAACAATGGGGGATGATGAATAATAAAAATAATAATAATAACAATAATTTCAGTAATATTAGCAGTGGGGGTCAAGCAGGATCCAGCTTATCTTAATAGCAGAAGTAGGTTAACATAACTTAATCCTCCAACAAATGTGAAGGCAGAGTCACAATTAAACCAAACTAAAAATTGGGTTCTTGAAGTAATAACTGTTTGTTGTTTTAGTGAACTTAAATTTGTATTGGTGATGATATAATCAATATATAATTCCACTTTGTTCCATTGACTCATTTAATTTAAGTTGACTTTATATCATATATAATTTATTATTTTTAAATAGTTTTTATCATATGTCAGCTGTTTTGACAGAAGAAAACTGAGTAAATTCAACTAAGTGATAATATTTATATAGAGAAGATGCATTTAGTCTGTTAAATTTTATATAAGTTTGGAGAATGCTGCATATAAGTGTTATATACTTACTAGTTTTAGTTTACGTTTAACAATCAAGTTTTGTCCTGGATTGTCAAGAAAACTCCTGAAAAAATCCTGGAAATCAATTTCTTTAAAAAAGAGTGGGAACACTGTTTGTTAAAAGGGACTTTAAAAACTGCAATACGCATAAATGTATTAATACATTTAATAATTAATTTAATAATCTGATAATACATGTTGGCCACTTGAGGGCAGCAGAAACAGGTTGTGAGCAACACTGACATATTCATCTTTTATATAGAACTTGTTAACAAACAGCCACATATGTACCACCTTCTGACTCCTGACAGGGGGTGGTGGCCAATCAGATTACCAGGGCTTGCGCACCACCCTTAGCCACCACTGTGGCCCCGCCCCTGCTTTGCACAGTGTCAACCCACCATTTCTTCCAACTAGACAACTGAGTTCAGTTTGCACTCTTCAGTCTTATGCTTTTCCCTGCACAAAGATGAGCATCAGACTGCTCATACAAATAGCTGCTCTGCCGCTCTGTGTAGCAGGTAATGTCATACAATTTCATAAAAAGTCCTTTGGGTTAGATATTTTTATCTCCACTAACGCTGTATGTTTTGACATTTTCTGCAGAGCTCTTAAAAACAAGTGTTCGTCAGAATCCTCCTGCCATGTTCAAAGATCCTGGAGAGGAAGTCCTGATGAACTGCAACCATTCAAACACTGATTTTAATATGATCCAGTGGTACAAACAGTCTGTGCACAGCAGTGAAATGACTCTCATCGGGTTTGTACGATACGACTCTGCAACCATTGAAAGTCCATTCAAAAAGATCTATAACGTGAACGGGGATGGGAGAAGTTTGTCATCTCTTCACACTCAGACAGCGAAGGGAACCGAGGACAGCGTGGTGTATTTCTGTGCTGCCAGTGATGCACGCTGCTGCATAAAGCCTCGGTCTTTAACAAAAACCCTCCAACAGAATCACAACAGTCACCTGCTGTAACCACACAAGCAACAAACGCTATCAGACAGCCTAATACACAGTTAATGCAGTACTTATCCAATAGGGTGCAGTGTTCCTCTCCTGTGCCTGCTGTATGAATAATATATGATTGACATCATATTTCAAACTCTCATTGAAATACATGTAGTGACAGCAAGACGTCTGCAGAAAAAGTGAGAGAAATCTGGTATCTTTGAAATGCTGACTGATAAATAATTTTAATTATTATTATTATTATTATCATTGATTACTTTCTGATGTTTATTTGTGCTTTTTTTCACAGGTGCTTCACTCAGTGACCAAGTCCACCAGACTCCAGCTCACATCCTCAAACTCCAGCCAAACTCAGCTGTTTACACACCGTTCCCAACTACAATGTGATCCTGTGGTACAAACGGTCAGACAGCGGGCAGTTACGGCTGCTGGGGTACATGGTAAATGGTAAATGATTGCACAGTTTTCATCATAAACATGTCCTCATCTCTGTTGTTTCCAGCTTTCCTGTAGGATGAGTTAAAATTCAATTCTCCTCAGCTCAACAGTGAGGCATCATCAATAATAACCCCATGCAACAGGGTGTCTGGGGTAATATGATAAATAATATTGATAAATGTCTGGCCACCTTTAAAATTGCATTCTTCAGGTTTATTTGGGGATTCTTAATACACTACAAAAAGGATGGGACTTCTCATCCTTTTTGTAATGTATTAAGAATCCCCAAATAATAAAACCATTGAACCAGTTGGATGTCAATTGCATGGGTAAGGCTGACATGATGAATGACAATCTTGCTGGAATATTTATCTTCAGCACCTCAGCCCTGGCAAAGAAAACCATCTATTTATGTCATCTCTTACTTTCCTTAACAAACATGGGGCATTCAGATCACAGATTTTGGAAAAGGAGAATGTACAAGGCAATGATTATGATTCATGCATTAATTAAAGTAATGATGAACGATTATTATTATTTATTTTTTTTTTTCATATGTTTATTGAGCAAAGTTCAAAGCATGTTACAAGCAGGATACAGATTAACTGTAAGTGAGAAGTCTGCCATTTACATATTTTCTTTTTTTAAGTAGACTGTCTGTAAAAGATACAGGCAAAATACGATGCACCCAACTCCCTGGGTTCATCCTCCACCCACCCACCCACCTACCCTAGTCTTAGAGGGTACAATGTGCACTTTCATGAGGTAGATAAAAGGAGAAAAAGAATAAATAATGATAATAATAAAAACAATAAAAATAACAATAATGATAATAAAAAAATTTTAACTAGAACATATACACAAGAGCAAAAACAGAAAGGAGAGAGGTTTGATCAGATTTAAGAGTCTATCAAAGTTACAGAGTTTTTTTCACAGATCCTCTGACTGTGTGTTTAATTTTTTCTAGGTGAAGAAAAGACATTAAATCTTTTAACCAAGAGGTTGTCCAGGGGGATTAGGACTAAAATGCAGCGTTTGGCTATGAGAGCAGCAAACGCAACAAGGTCCACTTGATATTTGTTAATCCTGCCCACAGGAGACACACCAAAGATCGCAGTTAAAGGGCATGGGGTCAGGGGGATCTCCAGAACTTAAGAAAGGGAATTGAAGAAAGACGACCAAAAGGAATTGAGTTTTGGGCAGGAGAAAAATGCTTGTGGTTTCCTGGGGAGAGAGAGCATCTGATACAAGAATCGTGTCAGGAAACAATTTCTTCAGCTTGGCTTTAGTATAGTGAATCCTGTGAACCACTTTAAACTGAATAAGGCTCATGCGAGCACAAGAGCTAGTGGAGCTGATCCTGAGCAGTGACTTTCTCCACCAATCCTCTATAAAACTATTTTATAGAGGATAACTTAACTTGCTATTGCAGCCAAGGGCCGAAGCTGACTATTTAGATGCAGAGGTGGAGTTGCCCTCAGGCCCTTTTTAACACCTCCCCTTTTTTCTTCAGACCTCAGGCTCAGCAGAGGCACGAGTTGTTTCCACATGATAGCATGAGCCATCATCATCAGCCAATATCTAAAAGACAGGTGTATCTACAGCAAATTATTAAAAGATTTTGAGTAACGTCCAAATCTGTAGCGAAGAAGAAGTCAAAATGATCTGCTTTCTGTTTTTCTGTTGCCTTGCAGGTAAAGCCTTCTTGTTGAAAATGTTAGGGAACGTATTCACTCAGTCTGCTGTCCATCACAAAGTAAAGAATGTCTCTCTTTTTGTATCCAGGTGGCTGCATGGGGATTGAGGTCCATCAGACTCCCCCTGCTCTCATTCAAAGCCCCAGTGACCAAGTGCAGCTCGTCTGCACCCACCAACAAACGGACTACAGAGTGATGCTCTGGTACCAGCAGCCACCTGGGCAGACAGATATGAAACTCATTGGATTTTTGAACTATAAGGATGTCAGAATGGAAAAACCATATGAACAGCAGTTTAATATTAGTGGAGACCTGAGTCAGAATGATGCAAAAATGTGTCACTGATGTTCCAGCTGACTGGAGCTGAGGACAGTGCAGTCTACTACTGTGCAGCTTGCTATGCACGCTGACACAAAGTCTCTCTGCTGCTTACAAAAACTCTACTCTATCTCTTTGCATTGGTGGTTTGATACATGGCATGGAACAGCGGGCACCTGCTTCTGTGGTTATCACCATTAGCTAATGCATGTGTGTTATGTGGATTTCAATATCAATAGGGATTTGAGAGGTAACACAACAAGAAAAGCCTGCTTATGTCTTATGTTGGAGAGAATCCTTAGAAATAATCTCTAACAAATTTATATTCCTTCTAAAATTGTCATGAGATGAGTCATCCTTAGTGACTCAACTGTCACTGGTATTTTGGTCAGACCAATGAGACCAATGAGGTATTTTGTTCAAAACATGATTATGATGAGACGATGAGTTATACACCTACATTAACATTCAAGTGACGCTGTAAGAATTCTGACAGGAGCAAAGAACAAAGTCAGGTGAGGTGAGTCCTCTAACCTTAACTAAAGTTAAAGGTCAAGTGTGTATGATTTGGTAGCATCTAGTGGTGTAGTTGCAATTGCAACTCTGTTGAAATTCAAATTGGCACAGCAGCACAGGGGAATGTAGTGCAAAGAGTAAAGAAAGAGAATAAAATAGTACAAAATAGGCCTGTGTATATCTGTACATGTGCAATGTTTCTGAAGTATTGTGCATGGGGGCTCTGGTTGCTGTGGCCTTGTGGAGTCAACGTTGGCTGATGGCACAAATGAGCCTCCGAAGCACTTTGAGGCACGGGGCCGGATCAGTCTGTGGCTGAAAGGGCTCTTGAGCTGCTTGGTTTACCCTGTGTTGAGCTGAAGGTGGTTTCTGTCACACCATACAGTGAAGTTCTCTTCCCTATCATCTGTGATACAGCTGACAATGAAGGAGTCTTCCGAGAACTTCCATAGATGGCACATTTCCGAGTCAATGCAAAAGTCAGTTCCTTTGGGTGTGCCAGTGTTGCTCATCAACAAGTCTGACAAGCAGCCATGCAGTCTGACATACTGCGGTAGTCTCCAACACTTTCGTCCAACATCCTTCCTTTTGTACTGTTGGGTGTGTTTAAGACTACAGCCTCTTTGGGCCGTTATCAAGATTTTAGTTTGGTTTCATTTTTGATGTTTGTGTCCTCACACAGCATTCATTTAAAACCGGACATAGAGTCATAATGTTTTCACCTTTCCTGTCACCTTATTAAGTGGATCAACATGGGGTGCTGTCTAATATCTGATAGAAGAGCCCTTTTGACTTGAGTGGAGCACATGAACAGGCCTAGCATAACAGACATACATCTTTGACGTAAAACCCTTTCCTCTTCTTCTTTATGTGATGCTGTTTGCGCTGTATCACTCCCATTTCCTGCTTCAGACACAAACAGTGCAGTGCTCTCAACATGAACAGTGCTTTAATTACCATCATTATCCCACTCTTCTGGATCACAGGTACATCAAGTTATTCATTTTCGCGTTATCACTTTGATCATATGCCATCATGTGAATTAATAGTGATCATTTTTGCTCCTTCTTGCAGGAATACTGCCAAATGAAAGTAAAGATGTTTATCAGTCTCCAGGTGATCAGCTCGGGGAGATCAACAATAAAGTCAAACTGACCTGCAAACACAACATAACGAGTTACGACACCATTCTGTGGTATCAACTCTCACCAGGAAACCGCTCATTAAAGCTAGTCGGTTTTACAAGTTATACATCAATTCAAACGGTTGAAAACTCTTTTCAGGGTAGCTTTAAAGTGAGTGGAGATGGTGAGAAGGAGGCATTCCTTCATATGCTGAAACTGAGGCATCCCGAAGACACTGGGGATTATTTCTGTGCAGCATCTAGTTGCACAATGATATAAAAGTCTCAGATGCCCCTACAAAAACCCTTCTGTCGCCGTGTACACCTGGAGCAAACCACATGAACAGGCACAATTGTAGAGCCAAGTAGTGGGAGGAGCTGAAGAAGAAATGGCAGAAAGACAAGCGGGAGCACAGTCAGAGAGACAGAAAAAGCTTGAGTCCTTTTATAGCAGACAGTCACTTGATCTTCTGACTCCATAACCCAATGGTTCAGCAAAGATTTCAGCTGGTTCATGACACTCAACATGATCCGGCCTCATCTCATCATACCCATCATCATTTGGATTAAAGGTACTCATGAAGCCACATTGAAAATTTGGTTGAATACTTGTTAATCACCTTACTAAAAAACTAACTAAAGATGATGAGTGCGAAGGTTAGAATGAACCATTGGTCAAGGGAGTAGAATTAAAGGTGCTTGAGGATGCAAATAGCTGTTGACACAAAGATGGTTGGGGTTAAGGTTTAGGGATACACATTTTAAATGATTTCTACAGTCAAGCCCCTTATCTATTTCAGCATTTTCTCACAATTTATTAGTGAATCAAAAAAAAGTAATTGATAATGAAATAAATGATAAGTTGAACATCTAAATTTCTACAGAAAATATGTTTTCCTTTAACACTAAAAAGACTAGCAGTTACAATGTATTAACCCTTTCACTCTAATAAAACAGTTCAGAAGCTTTTATTGTTGCCTTTACTCTCTAAATATGCATAAATCACACTCTCATCGCCATTAGGCACTGACTTAAACTGTCTCATACTCTCCTGCAAATGCCCATAAAGTTTTCCATAAGCTAATCAGAGATATGCAACAATACAAGCTAACATGTTTCTCTACCTGTCTACAAGAGTTTCCCTAAAGGAAAGGAAAGAAACACAAGTGCTTCAGACTCCAGCTGAACTTCTGAGGCCACTGAATGATGAAGTAAAACTGACCTGCATGCATACAAACCCAGACTTCAAAACAATTCTGTGGTATCAGCACTCAAAGGAAGACACTGCCCTCAAGCTCATCGGCTACATGTATTACAAAACGCCATCTGTTGAACCATCATTTAAAGGCCGCTTTAACGTGAGTGGAAATGGAGAGAATACTGCATATCTCCACACCATGAGCACAGCGCAGAATATTTCGGTGCAGCAAAGACACCACAGTGATGAAGAGCAGCTCCTCTGTCTTACAAAAACCATAATAATCCGGCAGATATAAACACACTGATGTGAAACCATTGAGGTGATGCAGTTTCAAACCACTGGCACAACAAACATCTACCCTACAGCAGAATGTTAATTTTAACCTACATAACTGTGTATATTTGAAAAATAAAAACACTGAAATGATATCATTAAAGATGATACTAGTTATTGGTAAATCCTAGAATGATGTCATTGTCACTGGCTAACTAGTTCCCTATTACATCCTTAAAGGGATTTTTTTTTATTCTCTTTTCAACCGGAGTCTTATTTTTATTTTATTTATTGTTTTTATGATCATAATTACTCCTGTTTGCTGAAATTCTGGGATTCGAGGACATTGGTAGAATGTTTCAGACCCCATTGAAAATAAGATGGTACATCTCAAGTGCCTTATCCTGATATATAATACATTTCAAGTTTCTACATCACACTCACAAGTTGCATACTGGACCAGGACTGACCTCCAAACTCAGATTCTGCTCAGAGATCAGATGTTCAATGAGCACAGAGAAACTTTCCACTTTCAGCAGGTGAATGTGAAAACA
>NW_023339696.1:2268214-2268611 GCF_004916995.1 Morone saxatilis
ACACCACACTGTAGGAACAAGAAGGGACTTTAAAATATGATACAGTATAGAAAAAATGATTATGACTGAAGAGATTCATGGGATACTCAGTCATCCTCATGTATTTAGCAGAAATAATGATCTTTAGTAAGATATTTTACTAATTATCCATAAGAATGAAAAATGAATGCACCAGATTAGATTCAGCCAATAGGTGGGGGTAGAGCACATGGTACAGAGGTTTTCTCAGAGGCAGGTGGTGATGAAATACATGCCCTTATTCACTCAGAGCAAAACTCATGCAGAAACACATCACAATGTTTTCATTTATGTATGCATTTGGTGCCCTCTTCATCTGGTTTCCAAGTAGGATTATACATTTGAACAGATAATCCAACATTTTATATATATATATATA
>NW_023339696.1:2268711-2307160 GCF_004916995.1 Morone saxatilis
CCACCTCCTCCACCACCTCCCCCCTGACCCGTAGTGGCTGTGAAGGCACTAAGAATTAGTGTGTAACATGAACATTTACCTTAGTTTACCTTACTTTAGTTATTTTACCCTTTTGATAACTTCATACAGTGTTAATCAGTATTGGAATCTAACTCAACAGAGTAAATTATCAACTCTCTCCAGATGTTATTTAACCTTTGGTGTAAAATTTCAATAACACTATTCAGTGTAAGCAAGTGTTAAATTTTTACTCTATTTGGCGTTGATTTAACTCTATTTAACACCAAATCCAAATGGGACCAAATACACTTGGGGATAATATTAAATTTAACTCTAAAATTGAGTTAACCTGACCCTTTCCATGACTTGTTTTCCATTAACACAGCCTTCCAGAATACTTTGTTAGAGTTTTTTTTAGCATCCAATTTTGCTCTGAAACTTGAGATTAATCACAAACTGAAAGCAGCGCCTTGGATAATGTCTGTAAAGTGGTTTCCATCTACATTGTATCATTTTAACCTGCTGCTAGATCTAAACCATTGATTATTGTTAAAGCTTTCATTTTGATGCATAGTTTAGCTCCACTTCTAAAAGAAAGTGTTAAACAGCCTTTAATTCAGGTAACAAAACCCTTCTCTCACAGTTCAATGATATTTCTGCAGAACCACAGAGCTGATCAGTTAGATAAATACACAGGTGCTATAACAGAGTTAGGAATGATTCTCTGTCCTATACAGTCTGCTGCTCTCCAGGCACATCTCTTTATTTTGCTCTCCTTTTTGTTCTATTCCTTAATTCTTTTTGCTACCTGTGTAGAAGGTAGTTTTGGAAAGAACAAGTTTAAGAATTGATCATACACTGACCTCCACAGGGTACATTTGGCATTACATATTTAACAAATCATAATGCTGAATATCAAACTGTTATAGCTATTGTTATAGTTTAAATATGGGTAGATTGGTGTTACTGTGTAGTGATGGCAGGTCTGACAGTCTAAACTAAATGGAATAGTTCCATACAAAAACGAACTGAGGTTGTTGGGGGGAAAATAGGAATCTGATCATGAAAGGTTGTAGCAATAATTCTTTCCCATATGTCAAAATGTAATTGTAAAAACAGCCTTTACTGCATGAGTCAAACTGTAGAAATAACAGTTAAAATGAATCTGTAAAACATTACAGCATTATTCAATCAGTCATTAAGACTTGAGTAAGTATTTTAAATGATTGCAATAACAGTTATGTGTGGTAATGTACAGATACACTGTAAAACCTCATAGAATCTCGTAATAAAATGTGGAATCACTCAACCCCCATGAATATAACCAAACTCAAAAACAAATTGTTGAAGTAATAAGAAATTAATACATTTGTGCAGTATCTAAAGTATTGGTGATGATATAATCAATATATAATTCCAGTTTGTCTCACTGTGCTATAACGTTGTTTTGTTTTTCTTTCAGTTTATAAATCATCATATGCCCAATTATGATGATCCCCCAAAATGTAAAGATTTGATGTTAGTCACATAAAAAACAAAGTAGCCAGTAACAATTAGATTAGATGATCCATAGAAAATTAATTGGCTAACACTTTGATAATCTAATATTGGTAATTGTTTTTATCGTACATCATTTGTTTTGACTGAAATAAACTTAATAAATTAGAAGATGCATTTAGGTTAGTCTGATAAATTCTGTTAAAGCAATTTAAATCCTTTTGGAGAATTGCTGCATACAAGTGTAATATACTTACTAGTTTTAAGTTCAATCAACTGAATGGATACACTAAACTTATTTTACCAAAGTTATCTTAAAAAATACTTGAATTATTTGTACTCAAATATTTTGAATGCTTAAATGGTTTGAGTTAATAAACTCAAATGGTTTAAGGCAATCAGTTTGAGTAGAACTAACTCATCGGGTTGATATGTTCTCTGACATTATGATATTATTAGTTAATGTTATTGCATGATTCATCAAAAATGTTACATTATTAAATGTATACATTATGATGTGTTTAATGTGATAACATAATAATGTATTATATGAATTATATAAACCTGCACCAGAGCATTGCTGCAGAAAAGAAATAGATTAAAAGTCTAAAATGTATCGCCACTTCCCCCACTGTACAAAAGCCAAAAAATCCTGGTTCATTACCTGTACTGCAGCCAGCCACCAGGAAGTGATCAAGATGCTTTGGCTTTACTTTTGGGGAGCTGTCATCCATCTTTATATACAGTCAATGGTTGATACCTGACAGGAAGACTTATTCAGTGAAATAATTTGATGTTTAAAAGATAAATTCCCAGACTGTGTATCATTTCATCAGATAAAACGTTTTATCTGGCCAGTATTTTGGTACCTGCAAAACGAATGACTTTCCCATCGGCCTTAGCTGTACCATGCTAATTAGTAAAAGTTAGCACGCTTATCATTGTCACTGTTAGCATGGCCACCCCAGCTGCCACCCCAGTTTGGTGTCAAATGCTGTCAAATGTAACACATTTGTTTTATTCATTTAAAAAAAATTCCAAAACTTTTATTTAATGATCTGTTATGGCCATATTTTACACTGAGTGATATGCTTAAGTTCAATAAAAAAATAATGTATTTGCAATGTCTGAAGATGCTTCATAATATGTAAAAATGCAATGTTTCATATATCTTTATTTGGGGTCTTTTCCAAGCAGATGATAATAGATGGGATTATTAGTGATTAGCATATATTTCTGCCAATCCTCTGACCACCCATATATATTTCTGTATATTGGCCTCTAGCTATAGATTCTTCTGTAGTCTGTGTGTGAATGAATAATAAGGTAAACCATGGTGCAGAGGGGATTTTGACCTGCTGGTGGCACTAAAGGAAAGGTAAGGACTCGGGAAAATTAATAGTGATCATCTTCTGGGGAAAAAGATGACCACTCTAAATTTCAGGGTGATCTGCCACAACAGATATTCTGGACAGAAAATGTGAACGATTTTGCAAGTAAACAGTAAACAGGATTATACACAAGTCCTGTGTCATCTTTTAGAGAAGGTTATATCAGTTATAAGTGGGTGGGATGAAGAGGTGTGACCAGTGAAGATGTCACTTCCTCTGTGCAGCTACTGTACATAGAAACACAAGGTTTTCTTTTCCTCATTTGCTTCTTTTCTTAGCTGGCACAGAAATAGCAGCAGTCAGGCTGCATGGAGCTCACCTCAGCTGTCAGTCAGAGCAAGCCCCACAGCTGCTCTCACAGACAGACGCAGAGAGATGGAGGCTGAGATATGGAAAAGCCAGGTGGGGGAAGGCGAGGCAAAACGAGCAAAGAAGAAGCAGCAGGTTTTTGTATAATGCTTTTTCACTGTGGGGACAGGGGGGCACAGTGATACAAACTCATTGAGCCGCCGTACAAAAACCTCCTCCATTGAACAAGCTGAGTGAGAAGCTACAAGTTACCCGTGACACTTGGCACACATAGAAACATCCATATTCTCATTCATGCAAGATGCCTCACTTATCTGAGAATGTACCAAACAGAAATTTCAGTGGAGGAATATAATAAAGTAAAACAACAATCCAGTATTTGGGTCTTGTGCACTCTTCTAAAAGAAAACCAGCAAACCTGAGTGTTGTGCATCCCATTTACTATTCTGAAACTACAGTAATGTCGTGGACTGTTAGCCTGTTTCCAGGTACCAGTTATGGGCAGTTTTGTATCTTTTCGGTAGAGGATGAAGTCAGTGTGACACTGGAGCTGAAGCTTACTTTGGAAAAGGAACTAAACTCACTGTTCTGGGTAAGTCAGAGCTCTCACAACTTCAATTCATCAACAAAAAATGTCTATTTTAATTGCTAATGAAGGAAAAACTATCAAACTGACTGGAAGATTTTGACTTGCACTGATCATACTCTGGAAACAAAACCAATGTTGCCATTTTAGTTTTTTTTGTTTTTGTTTAATGTTGTATTTTAGTGGAATGGAATCTCTTTAGATTCTCAGAAGAGCCTGGTTCTGGTTCTCCTGAAATAGTCTGGTTCTGGTTCTTCAGAGTCCACCACAGCTGGAGTTTCTTAAACCTTCCATACTTGGGCCTTTGTAGTTCCAGTCCAGCTCAGTGCTTTTTGATATCAAGCGATCATGCTGTGCTAATAATGAAGCCTATTTTGGCCTGGGCACAAAACTGACTGTTCTTGGTAAGTAAGACACCAGATATTTTTCTTTATTCTTCACCTGTGAAGACAAATGTGCTGTATGTGATCCTCACAGGTCTTTTAGCTGCATTGAGAGAAACAAAGTTGCCCTCTAACTTAAACAGGCCGTAGCACAGCTATGTTGCTTTTAGGAATTTAATGAAAGCAATCGAAAGCAAAGTTTACAAGTAAACGACCCATACTCTTTCTTAATTAAAGTATTAAAGAAAAAAAGCATAAACCGTAAGAGGCTAATTTGAGCACGGCTAAAGTGCACTGTGCTGCTGGTGCTTATGAGGCTCACTTCGGCGGAGGAACCAGATTAACTGTTTTAGGTAAGAAATCAGCATTAAGTTCATTAAAATAACACAAACAATGGTTCAGATTTGATCTGTTTTTAAGAGCTTCCAAAGCCTGACAGACACTTTGCAAGTGACAATTCATGCACTAACTGCCTTCAAAATGACTTCAGTTATCATAAAATACCTTAATATCATATGTTGACGTATAGAAGGTGATCTGTACAGGGTGACTATATTTAGTGCAAACTGCAGTATATCACAGTGTAAGCTTCTTCATGTCTGAGTGTGACAAAGTTGGATAAATAGCAAAAAGGAGCACAGAGAAAGAAGCAGTTTTGTCACGGTCTGAGAGCTACGTGTTAACTCAGAGAGGCTTATTTTGGAGCTGGAACTAAACTGACCGTCTTAGGTAAGAAAATGTGCAACGACAAATCAAACTGAGCATGTTTCACAGCTGGTTTATATGGGAGAATGTGCGATATGTGGACTCTTCCAGGCTTTTAGGTGATTTTATGTGGTGGCAGTAAATTTATTCTAAGTATTGTTTCTTTAGAAGATGTTATAACACATGTTAGTTTTGTTTCAGTCCCAACCTGTTCTCCAGCAAACTGCTGCGGAAATAACAAAATTGGCTCTATGCCCGGATTATTGCTTTCAATGTGAGTTCTTATCAGCTCTGTGAATGATTGTGAGTACAGTCGGAGGCTTACTTTGGGACTGGAACCAAACTTACAGTCTTAGGTAAGGTAAAAATACATATAATATTAAATTAGATAGAATTTAAAAGTCAGATGTATTCTGTAATATCCCAAAATGTATAATTCCAAGGTACAATTTGAGGTTGTTACACCCTGTTTTCTAAAATTGAGCAGATTTTTCTAAAACTGTGAGGAAATGTTGGCTATGCAGCGTGAATCTGGAGAAGTTTCCATACACTTGTTTTATGTTTTCTGTGATGAAGAGTAAAAAGACAGTTAATAGCTGCTAGTGTTGAAAGCTTAAACGGTTTTTACTACAGTCATGTGTCAGTGTGACAACTACAACCCTGCTTACTTTGGTGGTGGAACCAAACTGACAGTCTTAGGTAAGAAAATAACTTTACAAGCAATAGATAACCTCTTACATTTTCTCAGAGGTTTTTTGTAGTATGTGGGGTTGTGAAACTTTAAATGTATTTGCAATTACTTGAATTTGTAACTATTTAAAATGCTATGAATCTAGCATCAGAGGCTGTCCTTTAAAATATAGTTGCCTTCTGTGCTCAATCAAATTAGGCAAACCTAAAATTAAATTAAACTAACATACATACAGTTGTATAACAAGTGTTTTGTTCAGTGTTTGTTCAAAGTTTTTTCTGTGAGTGTTACGTTGTGCTCCGGCACTTATCCTGCTTACTTCCGAAAAATACACTGCAGAATCAGCCCGTCTAGAAACAAGACAAATATTCTTAAATATAATGACACTTCTTGTAATGAGCCAAAATAATAATAATAATAATAATAATCTGCCAATGGTGTAAGCTAGTTTTGCATGGAAAGAATCTATAAAACTAGCATAGAAATCTAGCGACTGGAAGACTGTAATGGGTCTTAAAACTAGAAAAAAAAGCCAAAAATGTAAGCAAGTTGTGCACGGACCTGAATTAAAAAAGCAAAATAGTGACTTTGTCTTCAATGAAGGCACCAGAAGCATTCTTATTTTTAGCATTTTTTATTGAAACAGTGAAAAACTTTAGCTGCTTTATTTCCAACACTGGGACAAGACTACTTTCCGTTAAACTGAGGAAAATAATCTTGTTCCTCTGCTCGGATATTATGCAAACCATTGCTGTAGCTTGTTACTGGTTAAATCGAGCTCAATATGAGCTGTAATATCTTATAAAGAAGCAGTTAGATATATATTTCCTTAAAACCAGATTACCTTTCTAATGCAAAACATGCTTGACAAGATTATATTTTTCTTCTTAGACAAAAAATATTAAATGCATTTTCCAAAAACAAGGCCTTTTTAAATTTCTTGAGATTCTGTTTTAGCAGTGTAGTTTGTCACATAAAAAAAAATGGCAAACAGCAATTTTTCGTATGGATGTTTTTACCCTAGGTATTAAACTAATAGTATATAAAGTGTTAATGGGTGAGCTTTAGCGCTGGGGGGCAGATTTTGTTACCTTTAGAACGATTGAGGCTAGATGTTTCCTGTCCTAATGCTAAGCTAAGCCGGCTCTAGTTACATATTTATCATACAGGCATGGGAGTGGTATCAAAATTCTCATCTAACTTTCAGAAAATTTCTCAAAATGTTGGACTCATCAAATGATTTGTTTTCTTTGTCCCTACAGAATCCAACCGTACCATCATCCCACCGACGGTGACAGTTCTTCCTCCTTCAAAAAAAGAAAAAAACAAGAAGACCTTGGTGTGCGTGGCCTCTCGTTTCTACCCAGACCATGTAAGCGTGTCCTGGCAGATTGACGGGGACGACATCACAGATGGCGTGGCGACCGACAGCGCTGCCCGATTGGAAGGGGAACATTACAGCATCACCAGCAGACTGAGGGTCCCGCTCAAAATGTGGTTGACACCGGGCAAGAACTTCAACTGCACCGTCAGCTTCTTCAATGGGAACGAGACAGTGTACCGTTCTGACTGGGTCGCAGGTGTTAAAGGTTGTTTGGCAGAAAAATATCTGAAGATCACGAACGCTGCCAAACTGACCTACGCCATTTTGATCGCCAAGAGCAGCTTCTATGGAGCCTTTGTGGTGCTTCTGGTGTGGAGGCTTCAGGTTCGTCCAAAATGATCATATACATAAAAACATGATTCTTGGAACTCATAAACATAAAGCAAAAGTTTGAGTCAAATGTAACTGAAATATAACAAATCAAAAGTTCATTTATTCAAAAAATTCAATATAATGTAAATATTCTGAAATAAAGTGATATAAAATATAAATAAACTTTACTAGATCCAATAAGGAGGTTTATCTATAGGCATCACACTCCAACACTGCAGGTGGCTGACCCTTTACATTGCGCTTATGTACTAAAATTTCATGGAAAATGTAATGGAAATACTTAAGTCAACATTTTAAGGTCAAATATGTTTTGAGTGTACAATGTCCATACTACACAAGTCACTGCTTTGTCTATGTTCCAAAGAAATCCCAGTGGAAATTCTATACTTGCCATAAGAAATGGTCATGGCCAGATAGTAAGTTAAAGCCCTTATCAAACGTGGTGTCACTCAGATAGAAGTGTGTGTTATGTAAATGTTGAGGCTTTATGACATAACACGTGGGTTATTATTGGATAGCAATCAAAGTTTCTGGGGAAATGTGTGGATAATATTTTTTTACCAACACAGTGATAAATATAAATATAAGTCACAAGGTCACAAGACATAGATACTTAACAATAAACATTCATAGCAGCTATAGTAATATATGATTGAGCTGTTTGTATGGCTACATTTAGGTGCATTTAGCTCATATGATTTGGCTGATGATAGAGAAAGAGTCTTAAGTCACTTTAAATCTGCAGTAATAAATATTTATAGAAATAGCTTTTTGTCATGTCTAAAACTTTCACTATATCCTGACTGTAATACATGACACGGATAATCTGTGAAAAATTCAGGTTCATCTGACTCATTCTCGTGCTCCTAATGGCATTTGTAAGAATCCACCGGGCCTGAATGAAAACAACCAATCAGCCAGAGGAACCTGATTATGAACATGTTCACTTAATTAACATTCAATCAAAACCACAATCTTTCCCCAACCTTAAACCTTTAAGGTTTTTTTCCCCATAAACATGTGAACCCTGGTCTCTGGTATTAATGTCCTGACTTTTGTACGGCCACCATAAATTGACTTCATGAACACAGAGGTGGAAAGTAACAAAGGACAAATAGTTTGTTACTCTACTTAAGTAGGTTTCAGATAGCTGTACTTTACTTGAGTAATTATTTTCCCAGTATCATTATTTCTTGCATCATTGCATGCCTTCCCAACATCAAGACTGCTGCATATCACACATGACAGTTGGATCCAGATGAAACAGACTAGAGAGTTTAGAGTTCCAGTTAGCTTTGCTCAGAAATAGCCGGTAGAAACCAAGAGAGTACTTTTTCCTCTGAGTACATTTCTTCCCAGTTCTATATAGACTAATCTGTAATGAGAAGAATCTTCTCATCGACTTAAAATGAGTTTACTCACAGTGTTTTGTGGCTTAATAAACATTTCTTTGTGCAGGAGAGATGATGAAGTAGCTCAGAGTTTATCATAGAGCTCTTAAGAGCGAGACCTTTGTTTAATCTCTCTTTGTCTGTATTCACTGATGGCATACACTATGTTAGCTTATGTAAAGGTGACTCAGACTGAAATGAGCTCAAGTTAAGTAGATCATGGTGTTTTTAGTTGTTTTTTGTTTTTTTAACAAATCTCTGAAAATGTGTCCTTCTCTGTGTGCTCCACAGGCGTCTTCCGGAAAACAGAACAACTGAGAGCTGAGCTGCACACACCAGCTGATTCTCCTGCTTTCTATAAACACGCTGCTTTTGATGCTCAGTTCTGCTAATCATATAATGCACAAATTAGGGCAACTTCCTGTAGTGTTAATAGCACTATTATTGACTTAAAACCATGTGAATAATTCAATATCCAGTGTGGATTGATACTGTTTGTGCTTGTGAACTACTTCATGCTGAGTTTTATTCTCAATAAAAGTTTTGCAGACAAGACACACAGTTTGGCGTCATTATTTCTTTAGAAAGTGTGTATGAAAAGATCAGACTTACTGTAAGACAACACAGCACATACTAATCTTCCCACCTGTCAGATGGAGTCACATAGTTACTTGTTGAAGGCAGTTAACATGCAATTTATGTCAGTTTCTGTACATTTATGAAGACTGGCCACATATCTCTGCCTACATGACTTGAAAGACTCAGTGGAGGTATTTTTAGCTGCTCACTTATCTGTTGGTTTTCTTAGAATTCAGACATGTTTCCATTCACAGCAACTGAGTCAGGCTCTAAAAAAAATCAGGGCGGTTGGCAATAATGACATTTTCCAATTAGCAAAACGTAAAGCTGATCAAAGAAGCCTCTACGGTGGCATTTAAAGCTATTATTCAATCAAATCTACAATTTTTACCATTTTAAAAACATTTAAACTTACAAGGAGTTTTAATTTTGTGTTGATTCTGGCAGCAAAAAGTTTCTACCGCCTCGTTTCATTGATTTCAAGGGGAATTCGACCCAATGGCAGACATTAGGAATAACTGTTAGAACAGAAACAGCTAATCTTCTCACTGGTGGTCTTGTTTGTTTATGTATGTAAAGTTGAGGCATCAGTGTTAAACTGAGACTGTTTCATAACCAGTTCAAAACTCCTTGTAGAAGTGAATTTACTTTTTCCACTGTGCACATAACGTACGGCTGCTATGGATCCACATTTGTTATCACAGTCAATATAATATATTTGCTATGTTGCTTTATGTTGCAGTAAAGAAGTAAATGTTCACATCCCACATCAACAGGAAGTCAGTGTTCTCATCTCTGCACAGAAGAAGGTCGAGGCTGTTGTTGGTGAGCGTGAAGGCCCACGGATGCGCTGAGAGCGACAGCAGAGGAGAGGATGTGGTCGTAGAGCAACCCGTCGGTGCAGTTCTCAACTTCACCGCAACATTTGCAGGCAACACCTGTGTCTGTGCAACAAGCCGCCGCACTGCAAGAGTTTGCAACCAACATGCTTCTGTGTCAACTGATGCTCCAGTACGAGCCAACAGCTGCTCACATAAAGAATATACAGCAGTTAAAATAAGCTTTGTTGTGTCTGTCTACACTATAATGCAGAAAGAAGGCAACTATCAATAATAGAGTCTCACAAGAGTCTCCATTATGTAAGCCTATTTGCCAAAGGAAAATATATTTTTAACTATTTTAAACAATCTTTTTGTTGAGGCAAGTTTGTTAGTTTGTGACTTACCAGTGGAAGTTTTTAATTATATTATTAATTGAAAACATGTTGCAATACATGTTCAAATATATCTATATTTTCTTTCTCTATTCAAGAGAAATAAAACACTTTTCTAAAACCTTTATGTCACACTTCTCTTTATATGGACGAGGTGTAAAGTTTTAAGTTTAAAGATGATAAAAAAACAAATAGTCAAATCGAAACAACAAAATAATTATATAATCTGAAGTTCTGTCTTTGTAGAGCCACTTCAGACTGCGTGGTGGGCGATCATCTTTTTGTCCTTTAAACGTTGACTTGTTTTTCAAAAAGTCTTTCCCATACTCTTGCACCATCCACTGAGGTCGCAGTGAGGTTTATGATTCAATTCAATTCAATTTTATTTGTATAGCGCCAATTCAATTCAATTCAATTATGAACGTGTACCAACAATATAACCCTGGATTTACCTGATCACTGACTGTATTTTGATTAAAAACATTTACAAAAAATTCATAAAATGATTAAATGAGATAATGACAGAGTAACATTAGATATGCATTCCATGGCAATATTGGTGTATTGTTTTTTTTTTCTTTTTTTATTGTTAGAAATACTATATTTACCATTAATGAAAAGTCAAAAAAAATATCAAAATTAAATTCTAGAGAATCAGGTCCAACATGTTTTCTAACAACATATCACAGCTTATAATGTGTTCTACCAAAAAAACGAGTACAGCATTTTAGGGTTAAAGTCAAAATGATCAATATCCTGAGATACTAAATCAACAGATTGAGATACTCAAAAGAATGAGCAAGTGAGTCAAAATGTGGACTAAGTTATGCCATTATAAAAGTGTTCTAAGAGCATCTGTACAAACTTCCTGTTGTCAATTTCTAGCACTCCTGCTAACCCTGACCAATCCATGAGTGCTGTCAATGAGCCCCACAGAGGCACAGCACTGATACTGTGTGTAGGTTCAAATACAAATACTTAAACAGTCCTACTTTTGGTGATGTGATGATGTGTTCAGGTTGGAAGTGATGTAGAAAAGGTGTTTGTACAGCTCATGGGAACAAGAAATTAATTATTTACTTTTAACCAAGTAATTTTACCCTTAGAGCATGCATGAAGCACATGAATGACACCCCATGTCCCAGCTCAGGGTATATGGACATTATTAGTTAGGTGTCTCCATCTGCTGGACAGTCAGTGCTGTTACAGCCCTGGCTTTGGTCTGTGCCTGTGGTGAGCTCATTACACACGAATAATATCAATGAAATACAAAGAGTTTCACAGAAGTGAACCAAAGGCTGAGATACAGGCCTACTTTCCGTACACACCGTAAAATCAAGAAGGCATGAGGCTTTGGCGACCCCCAGGTTGGGAACAACTAATTGCTGAGGTGATTATCAAAATGATCTAAAGACAACAGATAGCAGTATCTACAGTATATGTATTTACCATTAGCTTTTACAGTAGAATTGAAACTAAGTAAACAGATGTGCAGATATATGTCACTACATTGTGAAAGAGGAGAATGTGATTATGTGAGGGCCACCTTCTGTGAAGTCTGCCATGTTGAACTGCCATGTTTCTACAGTAGCTGTTCCATGATTAATCCCAGAGGAGACAGCAGAGCAGTAGAGTGATGGCAACATTAGACCAAGCGGCACTCTGGCCTTTAGAGCCGGACACCATCTCCCTTTTGTGGCTCAGGCTGGCCAGTGGATAGGAGCCATACTTCCCCCCAAGCATTGACACACCCTCACTGGCCAACAGGACGCCAGAGAAGGTGATGGTTTTGGAGTGAGTGCTGGCCCAGGCGCAACTCCCCACATTCTGCCTTACCCACACCTGGTCACCTTTCTTCAGTTCCTCCATGAGGTAGCAGGTGTTCAGTGTTGTGTCACCCCCAGAAACCTGGGTACAGGAGTGGACGATGTCTGTAGTATCATCTTCCAGTTCCTATTTACTTTTGATTACCATATTTTGTCATGTATTTTATAGTATTTCTTGCTTCAGTGACTATAGGTTTAGTTCAGTCTTGTGTACCTGAGCATGGCAGGACATCCTCTGGGCAACATTGAGCATGAAGTTCCACAAGTTGTTGTGGTTTCCGCGGCAGAGCTGAGCAGCAAACACAAACTGGTAGATTCCAGCGACCGGTGCTGTGAACACACCCGTGTCATTGTTGTAGGCGGAGCCCTGGTTCACCAACACCTGATTGAAGATGATTGGGTTGAACTCGATATCTTTCAGGATACCCTGGAAGGAAACAAAAAAAAGAACGACGCCCCCTGGGACACAGATTCATGTTTCAATCAAATGATAAAAGACTCTGCATCATCCACCAAACAGTACGATGTTCATTTGACTGTTTCCACATGTGCCTAAATTCATACACAATATTATACAGTCACTCTCAAACACACACATTCATACACACACTACCTTGTTGTCTGGCTGCTGTCTGACGGGGGATCTGCGGAGAGCGTCAGGAGAGAGTTGGTTATGTTGGGCCAGTAGAAAAGCTTTAAGGATAAAGGTCAAAGGTAACTTCACTCACCCGGCCCACTGGATCTGCTACAACCAAACTGGTTACACACAACAACACTGTCACAATGACAAAATAGGAACGTATCTGTAACAGAAAAAAACCAAAAACCATCCCAATGAAAGATCAGGTACGACAGACAGACAGACAGACAGACAGACAGACAGACAGACAGACAGATAGACAGGTACCTTGGTGGAGCTCATCTTTCTGCTGAGAGCTGTACACCACTGACACACTCTGCTTCTGTGTCTGTGCCCAAGTCCACCTGCTGCTGCTTTGTTACAAAATCCAAAATCTGTTTGACTAACTCATGCCCACCACACACACACACACACACATATATACACCTAATATTTCTAAGAAAAAACGGACATTGGTTTAGGTCTTTGTGCGGCGTGTGTTTCCAAAGAGGATGGCATATGAAAGGAGAAAGTCACATGACTTTTATAGAGAGACATTGTCTGCGCGGAAGGAGGTTTAAAAAAATATACCAGGGAAACCATTGTGGGGTCCAAGTTCAAATTACACACGCACAAGAAAGCAATGCATGTACGTACTGGATGTGATGTATGTGACTTATATGTAATCATTGAAACCAAAGGTAAAATGTAAAAACAATGATTGCAGTAAATGAGGCACAAACAAGCTGCTCCTGCCCCTTCAAAAACAGCAAGTATTGAATGGAGTTGTTGAGTTCATTGACACTGCTATAGGGGCAGTTTCAGGAAAAGGCTGGAGGAAATTGGAATTTGGCCTCTGATGAAAACAGCAAGTCTGTCACTGACCTGAGTGTGATGAGCCTTGCACTGTTCCATCATGGTGTTCTGTGTTGTTACAGACGTTCAGATCAGGGAGGCCATTTAATTCTTCCCAGCAGCCAAAAAACAAATCACAGCATCACAGGGTACTTGAGATTTTTAAAAATATAAAATAAAATAAATACAAATAAAAAGATCAGTCATGCATAATTCATAAAATAATTAAACTACAATATTTATATTCAATATTCCCATTGTATATTATACCTCTACAATATATTACCATGCCTTTATCCATAGCCTATAATACATTTAAATTAAACTGCTGTCCTATGTAATTTATTTCTATACTACCTCCTGCTGTGACCTGTGTAATGTTCCATATCAAACACCTCTGTTTAATAAAAGCTGTATATAGTGTACACATAACTCTTATTCTTATTTTTCTATTTTTACTTAATGTGTATTTTTTATCTATTGTGTGTTGTATCTGCTGTATACAGAGTGTGGGAAGCTTATCATTTCTGTGCGTTTACTGCCATAAACTGTCAACGGGATCCCTCGCTGTCTCATCCCAACTTCCTCCTTCAATCGAAAATACATCACATTAAGGATGTAAAGATAGGTAAGCCTCAGGGCAACAACTGGTGCTTTCCATTTAGCTAACATGCATCCTTACTTCCTTCACTTCCTGACATTCTCTGTTGGGAGAGAATCTCCACTGTGAAATATCCTTGCTGTCAGTCAGTCACTGTTTGGTAAATCTCCCTCTAATCCTTTTCAGTCTGCTCTGTTCAGCTTTAAAACCTGTTGCCTAAAACAGAGACAGTTTGTTTCTACTGTGACAAGAACCGTCCTCCCCTTCAGGTTTCAGTGTCTCAATAACGTCATGCTTCAGAAACGCTTCGGCAAAGAGTGTTAGAGAAAAAACAGATGCGACTATAGGTGAATAACTGAGTTTACTAGGGTTTACCCGACTACACCCCTGCTCCGTAACGCTCTCACAGTCAAACAGCTAACTAGCTAGCTAGCTAACCCACTTACCAGCAGACTAGATGACATCAACCCAGGCCGGAAGTGATTTGATTGGCTGTCTGGGCCAAGTGTGACATTGATGAGTGGTGCAACTTCGTGCTAGAAAAATGCAGTGCAAGGGAGGGACTGAGCCAGTCGCTTAATTTGTTGCTCGTTTTGTAAAGGAAGTCACAAAGAGGGTCTGAAAAGTTGCTGAATCTAGCGAGAAAGTTGCCAAGTTGGACACACTGGTGCAGGCTACTGTAGAGCTATCTGTTGGAGGGTAAATCCCGTGTTTTTTCCACACAGAGAGGTATACAAATAAATGATACAAGAAACAGTTGTCTTTAGTCTGTTTAATAAAGCAGGATAATAAGAGTAACAGAGTTAACCTATTTTAGCTGAGAGGACAGAGCTCATACAGGTGCAGGTCTGACAAAGAAGCACAGAGACAATCACATATTTGTAGTGCAGATTGTAACATGGTGTGACTAAGAGAGGAAGTCTCTCAATGCTTTGAACATAATGAATCTCAGCTTGGTGTGACAGATATGTGAATATGCCCTTTCACCTATTACAGGAGAATAAAGTACAAAAATGTAGCACGGTGACATTTACTAAGATCTAAGGTGGGGGAGAAAGTCAGTAAAAGTTGAAAAGGTCAGTAAAGGTTACACACAGTCATATACATGTCTAATGGTCTCTCAACCTCAACAGTAGCACTAGTATTTTTGCTCTTACAAACCACAGTCTTTTTTCTGTTAAAGGACCAGTGTGTAGGATTTGGTGGAATCTAGCTGTGAAGTTGCAGATTGCAACCAACTGAACAGCCATATTTGATGACCTGGGATTGAGAACGGGCTGTGAAGTGTATAGGAGAAACTACGGTGGTCGTGAAACCCTATCTGGAGCCTGGGCCACTGTAGAAACATGGCCGTTCAACATGGCTCCATGGAAGGTGACCTGCAGCGTCTGTATATAAAAACAGCTTCTTATATTAAGATGATTTTACACTAATGAAAACACACCTATGAATATCCCATTTCTGCTAATAGATCCTATTAAATGTTACACACTGGACCTTTAAATACAGAAGATGTAAGTAATTAGTGAAATAATGTCCTTACTTTTTAAATGAGTAATGTGTAATAAGTAATTGATCACAGTTTTCAAGTAACTTGCCCAACACTGGTCTTAATAGTTATTTGAAGATTTTTGTTCAAAAAGAATATTAATTGACATAAGAGAGAATGGCAGTCTGCTGGTTGGCCTGTCTAGCCTCTGTCTCTGCCTCTTTAATACCCCCCAACACACACACATTCAATAAAGGTATTCCAGTCCAGTATTAATCATCTTGACATCTGGCCTACGACCTCAATAAGATTGTCTCTTCCTCTTTCTCTCCATCAGTCCAGCAGTAATCCTCTGTGGTGTACAGAGACATATGGTCTGCCTATAAACCTACTCTACTGCTGAATGTCTGTCTGACCACAGGACTTAAAATGTATCCGGACATTTGACAAGTCACAAGCAGGGTCACTGTAATCCTAGTATTTTCTTTTTTTATTTGATGTTTTATGTCATATGTAAAGTGTTATTGGCTGAATAAATGGTTAGGGCGTTGGATTTTTTTTCATGTGTGTATTCTTTTTCACAGCCCAGCTTTTTGTTATTTCAACCTTCTCTTGTCATTAAAGATTCCCGAAATAGTACAAGAGTCAGAGATTTTTTCCCATCACAAGCAGTGCCTGAAATGAGCCGGTGCTCACCAGTACTGAGATTTTTGTCCACATGAGTACCCTTACTTCTTATTGAGTACCGCTGAGGTCACAAGTATTTTTTCCAACGGGTAGACAAAAAAAGTCGTGGAATAATTGTCTATAACTAATACTCTAATGCTTTGATACATGACCCAAACCCACCCAAGCAAGTTCAGTTTATGGACCTCAGTGTTTCTAAAACCCTGTGTACAGCAATGCTGATCAGGTACTCCTAAACAGCTGTGAAACTGCATCTCTGTTTAAACATGTAGCTAGCTTAATGCTAAGCAAACAGCACTGAAAATGTCTTTGCTAAAAAGGACATATAAACGGCAAAAAAAAAAAAAAAAATTGAGTTATGTTTTGTTTAGGGTTGTGCTGAATTTTGGTACTGGCATCTTTCTTGGTCCAGTTCAGGCACTGATCACAAGTAGCTAAATAAAATAAAATAAATAAAATACCAATTTTAAGAAACACAGTATACATTGATCTTTAGTTATTGGTGATCAAATGCTGTCTCATCAAAATGCACCTCTTTTTCCCTCCTAATCAACATTTGCTTTAAGTCGAGGTTTAAAGTGGCCAAAGACCATCATCACCATCACCTTACATTTCTTTAACTATTTTATTATTAATGGTTAAATGCGTTAACGCTGTTAGAATAGTTTGAGCTACTGGGAAGGGCTCATGGTCAAATATTAAATAAAAAAAAATGCTAATAATTATTTTTAAAATTAAATGATAAGGTTCAGCCCTTTCTCCATGCCAATCATTTTCATACAGTCCCTAAAAGTATCGCACAGTATTGCATAATATATTGAGTAATGTGTGCTGCAGAGATTTCAGATACAACACACACACACACACATACACATTTTTTTAGTATCATTAAATGTGGTTTAAGCTGTTTTTTACTGTTTAGGTGACAATTTAGTTATTTGTGCATGAATAAATGTCTATCTAGAGTCCCTCAAAAGTCACGTGACTTCACATATGGCAAAAACATCAGACCTGTATCTGATTTGGACCACACATGAAAGTGGCCCATATCAGAACAGAAAAGATCAATGTGATTGTTCACACTGTCATGAAAAAAACAGATGTGAGTCACACATCAACAAGACTGCACAAGGACAAAATTTCCATGTTGCCATAAAGGTCACCAGAGCGTTTTATTGACGTGCAAAACACAAACAAGCTGATGCTAATCAGAAATGACTTCAGTCATACTGTGCAGCGAGTTACATTGAGGCTGGGAAATAACAACCAAAGCTAACTACTATATCTGTATCTGAATCTACTCACTCGCACTGCGCCAATGTTTCACCATTCTGACCTACTAACACTGGAAATACCTGTTGATGTGTGAGCAGTTTATAGTCGGGCTGGGCGATGACAACACGTCATTTGCTTTTCAGAGTATATATTGAGAAACAAAATCTGTCTAGATATGAAAAATGATGACTAGGTAAAGAGAGCAGCCACTGAAACCTGTGTATAGCTTTCCTTTTTTTGTTCCATTTTGATATTTGTACCTTTTCATTCACACTGAGTGACAACAGCTTGTTGCTTTCTGTGCTGTTTGGAATTGAATAGCATTGAATGAGCCTTTGAGGATTCACTAAACTCATTTATAAATAGCTGTAATCATGCTTTAATTTATATTAAAGCCTCAATGTGTAAGTGTTACAGACCTCTATTATTATTATTATGGTCTTTTTCATTGTTTATTAAATACATTTATTGATTGTTCTGGCAACTTTCGACTGTTTGATTATGATCCACAGGATCAGTCATTTCCATGGTTTCCATTCATTGTCTATGTGAGCAGTCAGGCAATGCACCCTGGTAGTGCCATGGTGCATTTCAAGAGCTCCTCATTTGCATAAGGTAGAGGTCTAGGCTACTTTATGCAACTCAGGGCAGTACGGCACCATGACTCGCTGCCTCTGGAAACGTTTAAACTAACTGCTGTCCATCTCAAATGAAGTGGCATATGCCTCTCCTGTGTTCTCTGACACATTTTGGTGACCAATTTTTTTGATTTTGAAATCTGGGAGCAACAAGCAGGGATCTCCGGTTGTGCCCAATGCTGGGATCAGCCTCTCACTAGAGGAGCCTGGGAGTTTACTCTTCAGTCTCACAGAGTCTCCGTATTTTTATTGTTGTTTTTTCTGCATGCTCTCAGGGTGTTGGTATCTAAGTTTGTGACTGCGACTCAGTGTCCCAGTTCTTCCCAGGGTTCTTCTTTCGGTTCCTCTCCGCCATCACCAAAGCCGCCACCACAGTGACCAGCACAGTGATGGTGATGACAAGCACGGTGGCTGTTTCTGCGATGCAGAGCTGGCTGTCGACCCAGGCCAGCGAAGCCCCGGCCAGCTGCGGCGGGTCCTGGCACGTCACGTTGCGATAGTCGTCGATGTGAAGGTGGCGAACGTGCAAGATCTTACTGAAGACGCGATGCAGCTCACAGTCACAGCTCCACGGGTTGCCTGGTGGAGCAACAATAAAGCATAAATGTAGAGATTAACGAAAAAGACAAGTCAAATACTCAATGTCAAGTGTCCCCTTGACCCCAGACTCCTGAGAGATTTTGACACAAACACAACAAAAAGTTAAATGTTTTAATTGTTTGAAGCATGTAAATACCAGTGCTGTAGTTAAGACCAACTTTGTCCGTGACCAGGGCTAGTCGAGACCGAGTCAAAGTCCCAATGAGACAGCAACCATGGTAACCAGGTGGCCAATGTCAATATGTCAATGTCACCCAATATAATACAAGTCCAAGTGCAAAGTCTAAGACAATAGAAAAAATGGACCTGGACTTTAGCTGTACTATACACTGGTATATACAAGCACTTGGTCAATGGCCCTCTGCTTAAAACTGTGATGCTGTAGGTATCCCACAAGGCTCTCTTGGTCAAGTTTATAAAAATGAATATACAATGTCCAGTTGTAGTTTCAAAATAAAGCTTGTGAGGTTAATGTTGTGAAATGGTTGCACATTTTATTTATAGATTTTTTATATACTATTATGTCAACTTCCTTTACCACAGAGTGAATAAACACATTCATATTGTGAGAGAGTGGTGTCTCTTGACTTGATCCACAACAAAGGTTAACGCGAGCTGAACGTGGGTAACGGTATTAGTAGTGATATTGAAACCTGACAGCTGGATGTGTGTAGCTGTTGTATGGAGGCTGATAAAGGTCTTAAACTTGAGGTGATGCAGGTTGTTTCCCTCCAGAGCGAGGACTGCCAGGCTGTAGAGAGGAGCCAGAGCATCAGTGTCTATCTGGGAGATGTTGTTGTTACTCAGCTGGAGCACCTAGACAAACAGACAGGCATTCAGACAGGGATACAGACAATGTGTTCACACAGAGTCATTTTACGAGTCATTTATGCACCTCTAGTCCAGGCAGCATATCCAGGCTCCCCTGCTGCACCACACTCAGTCTGTTGTTGTGTAGGTAGAGCTGTCTGAGTCTGGAGAGGCCCCTGAACACACCGGAGCCAAACGACACCAGCTGGTTATAACTGAGGTCCAGCTTCTCCATGCTGTCCAGATACTCCAAGCTGAATGAGGAAGAGTCAGACACCAAATGTGCTGAATGCTGCTATGTTTAGCTTCACCCACTGGTGGTTAAACTCTCTTGTGGAGAGGTTTGTTTGTCTATATTGCCTAGCTTACAGTATCACAATATATCACAATGTATTTGATCGTAACCCCTGTGTCGTTATATGTAGTGTATTGCCAGATCCTTGCCAATACACAGCCCTAGAAATAACTGACTTGGCCACTTGGGGGAAGTAGAAACAAGCTGTGAACACAACATTCACATACTATCAGCTTTTAAGTTGATTTAACGAACTTGTTAGCTTATTTACACACACGGCTTCAGACACCACCAGGAGCATTTCAGGAAAGGAGCATTTTGCCCCCATGCCCTGAGTTTGTTAACTTGCTCAGATTGTAATAATGTAAGGAGGCACATTGATTTACTACGAACGACACCTTTCACATTAGACAGTAATGTAATTGTTATTATAAAAGCTATAGCTGCTTTAATTTCAAGTTTTAAACTACATTTAACAATTAAAGCATATCATGCATAGACCACTCCATGAAAACTTCATGATGATTGCCATACAAGGCCTACTTACTGTTTCCAGTAGGTGGTGCTAATACAGTGACTGAATATTGGTGATGTGATATGTAATTGTGTTTAGGTCGGGATGTGAAGTTTAGGGCAAATTGGATGAAGTACACTCAAGTTGCAACATGGCAAAACATTGATTTTGGACACCACACAACTGACACGCCGTCCAACTAAAACTAATGCTTTTGATGACTTTTCATTGTCAATGTCTTTAGGGAGTAGGTACTGATGGAATTTTAAGTCCATCCGATCAAGTTCGTTGAAATAATGCCTGGAAATGGCAAAAATGGCACCACAAAAATGCACACTAAGTTCAAAATGGCCGAATTCCTGTTGGGTTCAGGGCATGGCTCCAACAGGCTTTTTTGTACATCTGCACATGATATAGGAATATGGAGCATGATGCTGGAAGCCAGATGGACTTTGAGGACCAACAGACAGAATGGTACCTGTATCCAGATATGTGATTCAAGTTGTTGTGCTCCAGTCGCAGCTCTCTGAGAGCAGACAGACTGGTTGAGAAGTCAACAGGGAGAGATGTTAACTGGTTCCAACTGAGATCCAGTTTCTCCAGGAAGGACAAAGAGAAAAATGCCTGTGGGGAGAGGGGAAGACAGAGAGAAGCATACATTTAACTACTTTTACTTTAAACTACCAGACTGAGATTTCCAGTGCTTTCACCTTAATCCGTCCCACCATTCCTACCTGTGGTTGTATTCCCTGTATCTGGCTGTTGGCTAGCACCAGCACCCGCAGGGACCACAGTCCAGTGAAGGCTCGGGTGCCAATCTCGCTCAGATTGTTTCCTCCCAGCTCCAGCAGCCACGTGCCGTGTGGGAGGCCTCTGGGAACGTGCTCGAACCCACGGCCACGGCAGTCCACCAGGTCGGTGTGCTCGTAACAAACGCACTGATGTGGACACAACCGCGAGCCCTCGATGAATGGAAGAAGAGATGGGGGGAGATAAAAGACAAGAAGGAAGAAGAGAAGGGCCAGGAAAAGGAGACGCATATTTTCCTGGACAGCAACAGGAGGAACAACAGGAATTCAAAGGAGCAGCTGAAGTGGAAAGTTGAATGAAGCTTGGCAGTTTAATTCTGCAGTTCTCTTTGCCAAGCCTCGCAGTCACCGTGGATGCAACTGGAAATAAGACAGAAAGCATGGCAGTATTTAGTTTAGTTTTAAATAAGTAAGTTATGTGGTTGGCTGCAGTTCAGGTCAGAAAGCGTGCTGCCTCCATGTTAACAAATGGGACATGGGCCAACTAAAAATTCTAATAAGTTTCTCCCAAAGATGGTTTCTGTCCCTCTAGGTAGTTCTTATTACAGTGATGTATGCACATGCATCTGTCAGAGTATATAAAACATGAGCTTGTAGATTTGTCTGGTTCCCAGGCTAGCTTTAAGCATTTATTAGTTTATTAGTTTTGAAAATAAAAAACAGAAAAGGGAAAACTACTTGTTATTTATTTAAAAAAAATTCTTAAATTTAAAACAAAAAATGTAATATCGAGCCGTTTTCCGTTTTGGCGGCAAAGTAACCTGACCCCAATCAGCATTTACACACTGAGACATGACATCTTCCAGCATCTCGGATTTCCCCCCGTTAAAAACAATAGTCACCAAACCTTCACCATTACATAAGTTACTTACTGTAGCACAATTGTAACACTTGTTTTTACTAGGGTTTTTCATCCGATTTATCCTAGCTTTCCTGTGCAAATGTAATAATATAAACAGTAATCACAGTATGTAAGAGCGAGCAGCAGAAACGGATTTAAAGTCAGTGAGTCTGTCTGACACAACAGTATTTTTTTTTATTTGAGCTACAGCTTCAAAATGACCTGTTTTGTTATTTTCTTATAACTTGTTCACTATCAATACAGATATTCTTATAATGTACAGTAAAACAGCTTAAAGTGATTTCCTGGTTGATAATATATTTTTCACACTGAAAACATTCTAATTATTGTATTTTTACATTTTTATGCTGAATAAAATTGAAATGATAACAATTAACATTCTAATGAAAAATCCCACACATCTAAAAAAAAAAAAAAAAAAACCCTTCCTCCCCCAAATGCCCAACTTACCTCCTCTGCTGATGAATGAGTCTCCATACTGGGTCGTCAACCTCTCTATGTCCTGACTTCACTGGATGACAGCGAGACACAAACAGATGATGGACAGAGAGGAGAGACACAAAGACAGAGTGATGATGCTGATGGAGAGTGGGCGCAGTCAGCTGTGTCAGTAATCCCCTAATCCTCTCCAATCACAAAGTGTTTCCTCTCATCCACTGAACTCTGGCAGCTCATCTGATGTTTTTATCATGTCTCTGTCTCCGAGCCCCTCCCTCTCGTTTCCTTATAATACCACTGCGGAGCCTTGGCGTCCCACCATCCGTCTGTTTCACTGACTTTAATATTATATAAAGACTGTTAACATCTTGTGAGGCGTTTGTGTGTGCAGATGGGCCCCAGAAATCCCAGGTTCACTGCATGTCGGTTGGTACTGTTATTTTTGATTTACTGCAGATTTGTTTGGAAGTTTGCATTTCTAGTTTTATTTTTAAATTATTATTATTATTTATTGTGATTTAGTGGATCTGTTGTTATAGTCAACTCAACTCAAGCGGGTCCTGTGACTGTATCTTAGTCCTGTCCTGGCTGAGAAGCCCTCGTAGACGTTAAGTATCTAGTTTACAGTGTGCTTTCTCTTAAATGTTTAATTTTCAACTGTATTCATCAGTGTAATTGTTGCTTACTCACACAATAGAACAAAAAAAAGCCTAAAAAGACTACAAGTATGAAAAAAATCAATTAACTATTTTGATTAACCATTTTTATTAGTTAATTAATTGTTTAAGCTATTAATCTGATATAATGCCTCATATAAAAGGCTCTAGCTTGTTAAACATTTCCTGCTTGTCTCAGTTTTAACTGTCAGTCAGACACAATATTTTTGTCAAACTTACGATGGGCATTTTCACTATTTTTGTCATAAACATTTCATTAATTATAAAGTAATTAAAATAGAAAAAAGGATTATATTGCCCTAAGAATCACATCAGTCCCAACCAGGAAGCCCGACGTAGCCGCCGGAATTACGCCCACTGCGTCATGACGTTGTTGAAAGAAACGAAAACGTCTGAATGCGGAAGTGGTGGCTGTTGTGGACCGTGCACGGCGGTGAATGGTCGATACCGGGGGAATAATGGCGGAAGAGCAGCCTGTCTGCTGTTGCTGCAATGTTCAGTGCAACACGAGCTGTTTTTAAAGGAGTGCGTGATGTTGGAGAAACCCGCGGAGGCGACCGGAAACATCAGCGACGCAGTCCTGCTAGCTTCAGCTAACAGCTAACACAGGAAGGTAACGTCATGTCGTCATAGTTTGACCACATGGCTGCACAATAACAACCCGCCTGCACTGGTGCCTCTTATATTTGACTTCAGTTCAAAGTATGTTGGAAACAAGTGAGGATTTGTGCTGGTTTTGTGCGCAGTTGTGTTAGCTAGTAGAGAACTGGGGACGTTAGCATGTCAGTGTGTTAATACCGTCATTACCGAGAAACCCGCATTCACATTGAAACTTCAAAGATGAAGACACTTCCATAGGCGGGACTAATATGGTCCTAGAATAATAGATATTATCATTATATAGAATGTTTGTAACTTTCAGCACATTTTAAAAGAAAAGAGTGAGAGACTGGCATTTGAGCAGGGCACCTGTTTGTGGCTGACAGAGCGTTCTGCATCTAGCAGCTGTGTTAACAAATCAAAATCAGTCAGACAGGTAGTACCTTCAATAAATCTACCATCCACTGATTTATATGGAGTAGATCTCTCTAAAACACTGGTTCCCAACCGTTTTCCTTAAGGAACTCCTTTCCTGTCATTGAGGAAACTGATGACTGAGTGACACTTTTCTAACGCAGGACCAGGCTGTTTATCAGAGAGTCTGAATAGAGCTCCTCAAAGTTCAGGTCCTAAATACAAACACAGTAAAAGTACTGTATGACAGAAGTAACATTTCCATAGGGAACGCATACAGCTCATTTCTGGCCCACTATTAATGGAAAGTTCAAGCAATGACATATGTTATTCCCAGAAAGCTGGACGGGGACATACAGTGGTAACTCAGGAGACGTGTTAAGAATCCTTTTCATTCTGAAAGAGAAGAGTGATTGTTGGGATGAAGGAATGATCTACAACCACTGCCACCATTCCTGCAGGGTGTTTCACCGTTTCTGCAGCAGCCATGGCGGAGGCCGGAGCCCATCTGACCTCCACCGCCGTGAACGAGCAGCCCTCCATCTTTGAGGTCCTGGCACAGGAGTCTCTGATGGAGTCGGTCAGACCAGCACTGAGGCACGCAGTCAAGGTGAGCGCCACTCAGCCAACTGGTAGAGAATAATACTGTAAAGCTGCTCAGTGTCTGGTTTTACTTTATGTGTGTTCTTCTTTGTAAATGATGAACTGTATGGGTATGACATGAGGGTGAAAGAAATGGTCAAAGTAAGAATCAGGATTTTTTTCCACTTAGAATTGAGATCAGGGTTTTTAATGCAGACAGTATGTAAACATTCTCTACTGGTACTGGCAGACTCCACTGGCAACATCAGCCCCATTACTAAAACACACGTCAGAAAGAAAATAAAACTCACCAACATGGACCCTGTCCGTCTTTCCAGCAAGCATCAGCGCTGGTTTGGTTGAAATGAACCCTTAATTAAATTAGAAAATACTCCCGAAAAGAGCTGCAATGTCTGCAACGTGGATGGTCCTCGGAGACAAATACATACTTCATAATTAAAGACATTGCATGGAGTGTGGTGGGACTTCAGAGAGAAAAATGGCAATTTTACCTCTCAGACTGTCCAGAAGCATCTTTGTTCGTCTTTCCACTGTTCCAGCAATCACCATCTTTCCTGGTTCTCAGGTTCTGGCAGAGTCCAACCCTTCCCGATTCGGTTTCCTGTGGCGACGCTTCGACGAGCTCTACCTGCTTCTGGACCTCCTCCTCCAGAACCACTTCCTGTCTCACTGCAGCGCCTCCTTCTCCGAGAACTTTTACGGCCTGAAGCGAGTTTCGGGAGGGCGAGGACTTCCTGTTGGCCTGGGGCTGCACAGGAAGTCTCACTGGCGCTCTCTTCTTCTCCTGTGCCTGGTGCCGTACCTGCGGGCCAAGCTGGAGGCGACGCTGGCTCGTCAGAGGGACGAGGAGGACTTCTCCATCCGGCTGGCGCAGAGCAGGGGCCGGAGGCTGTACCGGGCGGCCGTGGCGGCGTACCCTTACGTCAGCTCAGCGTGGCAGGCATGGGTTTTCTGCCAGCAGCTGCTCTTTGTCTTTGGAGTCTCCGGGACCCATAATCCCCTGCTGTGGCTGGCCAGGGTCAGACTGGCAAGACTTAACGCTCAAGATATCAAAGACATGGAGCTGAAGACCGGCAAAACTGGCCCCCCAGCTGAGGGGAGGTACATGAGTCTGCTATTACTGTTATAGGTTTCTTTGTTTTCTTTGCCCTGTTCTGAGTCTCACAGGCAGTACTCGTTAGGCCTTCCAGTCAGGTATAGTTTCTAGATGGATGCATGGTTGGGTCATGGTTTGGTTCAGGTCTGCCATCCCGCTAAACAAGGCTGCAACCAGCGGTTATTTTCATTAACCCGTCGATCGTTTTCTCAATTAAGTGATTAGTTGTTTGGTCAATAAAATGGTGAATAACGGTAATCACTGTTTCCCAAAGCCCAAAGATATATCAAATTTCTGTCATAGAAGCCTAAAAAACCCAGAAAATCCTCGTTTGAGAAGCTGAGATCAGAGAATGTTGACTGTTTAATGGTTGACATTAGCTGATGAAGTAGAGTGGCAGCTCTACCACTGAAGGAGGCCACAAAGCAAAGCCTACTTTAAAGGCTTAAATCAGGGCAAAAGAAACTTGAACTTGTCTACCTGTTGATTTTCATGCTGCACTGAAATAAGTGAAACCAAAGTTTTAAAAGCAACAACATTTTCAGGGAATGAAACTCCACAAATGGAGCAGAACAGGCAACCTTATATGGCAGTTTCAGGGAGTTGATTATGTCAATACAGGGTTCCCACGTGTCCTGGAAAACCTGGAAATTTTGAGCCTAGCCTTCCAGTCATGGAAGCTGATTAAAATTGTATTAATTGTATTGTAGCCCCTCACGCAGATCCACGCCTCAGGTTTGAACTCTGAAACTCCACTTCAGAGCGGGTTCACCAGACTTGGAGCAATGTTTTTCGCGCCAAGTGTAATTTTAGCGGAGCTAATAAATACATGCACAGAGATGTTAACTGTATGTGCAGCAAACACTTCTTTAATAGACTAATAGGTGAGAGCTGAGGCCCAGTGTCAGACAAACATCTTAAAGTCACCACCCACAATGCATTGTTCTTGTGTTCGCAGCCTGGTGCAGAGAGCGTGGTGGTTGATGTCACAAGCAGCCAGGGGCGTGGCCGTGTCCCTCTCTACCTCCCTCTCCATGGGCGTCTTCTTCCTGCAGTTCCTGGAGTGGTGGTATTCCTCGGACAACCAGAGCGCCGTGAAAACCCTCACCTCGCTGCCCGCTCCGCCACCACCCCTCCACCTGCAGCAGGAGCGCAGCGGCCGGGACTCTCCGCCCACCTCGGCAAATCGCAGCGAAGGCGCCCAGCACAGCTCCGACTGCAGGAACTGCCCGCTGTGCCGGAGGCTTCGCACCAACGCCACGGTGCTGTCCACCTCCGGCTTCGTGTTCTGTTACCGCTGCATCTACACATACGTGAAGGCCAACCGCCGCTGCCCGGTCACCGGCTACCCCACCGAGCTGCAGCACCTCATCAAGATCTACTCGCCGGAGAGCTAGACCACATCGGTGTGTGGAGTCTGACTACTGCCTCTTCTTTTCCACAGAACAGTGGCCTTGCGAGGTTCCCTCTGGTGTGAGGAGCTGCAGGCTCGGTCTACTTTTTGGGATAAACACACTGCGTTTTCCTTTTGTATGAAATAAACTTTGCAATAGTGTTTGATCAATTGCTCAGTGATGTGAGCTGATTTATATCTGATGCTGGATTTCTTTCAGCTCACATCACATTCAATATTTATAATTCCATTATTAAATTGTATTAAAATGTTAAGTGGTATTAAGTATTTTTTTTAACTGCAGTAATTCATAATTATGGAAATACATACACAGTTCATTCATTATGAATTGATTATAACATGAAAAATCCTGTTAATGAAATGACATTTAAAGAAGGGATGTGGAGCTTTGGAGGGAATTGGAAGTCCTGTATGGAGCCATTATTGCAGCAAAACTTGAGTGGAAAGTTCTGTGTGTGAAATCAGATTTGCAAATGTGTAGGATCTGTAAAATAGGCACAGATTTGTAAATGTGTAAAAACCTACAAATCTGTATTCAGATTGGCAAATATATAATGTCGATCTGTAAGTGTGTATGGATCGGACACATTCACAAATCTCAGTAAGAGTTTTACAGATTATGCACACACGAGATACAGTCACACAACTCTCCACTCACATTTATAAGTGGTTATGCTCCAATAATGGCTCCATAATGGCTCATCCATGTTGGAAGATTTGAACTGTATTTTAGCCCCTCACTCGGATCGATGACAAACCATATTCTGTGAGAAACCTGACTCTCGGTAGGATGAGCTGCACACTATGATACTTGATAAATGATAAAGTGAAACTGACTTGTAGAGATCGTTTCAGTGGGTAGAGCTAGCGACCCATGTACCAAGGCTGAAAAAAGTTAAGCTTCCCACAGATATTTGCCTGAAAACGTCCTACAGCTGACCTGGAAGCTGTTCAGTTAACATATTTGGAGACATCAAATCTCAAAGGAATAGTTTGACATTTTGGAAAATGCTGTGATTCAGATGAGGATTGATCCCACTCTCATGTCTGTAAGCTATATAAGCTACAGCTAGCAGAGCTTAATTTAGCCTTAACCTGGCGGTCTAAAGTGGCTTGAAGCAGCTGGACCGTTTGACCATGGGTGTGCCGTGTTGAGCGGTCCGAACGGGCGCAGGAGAGGAGAGGCGACCATCATGGGCACGCATTTTGTGCACTTTGAACAGGTTATATGAGTACTGGGAAATGCAACAGGAAATCGGTGAATTGCTTTATTGAGTTTCCAGACAAGTTTAACAACAGGCCCACTTAAAAAAAAAAACAAAGAAACAGATAATCAGGATCAACGTCACAACGTTACAGTGAGAGTAAAAAAAAAAAAAGGGCTTCATTAAAATGTCCACAAACCCCTGAAATGACACTGAGTGTGAAGAATCACAAGAGTCACCTTCTTCCCTTTTTAAGCTCCTGCAACACAATTCATCAACAGGAAATCAGGACGAGAAGAAAAAACGGGCTGAAAACTTCGAAAAAGGGACAAGTATCATCATCAATAATAGTCACAGTAATAGATTGCTCGAATAGCGTGTATTGCACATGTGTACACATATATGCACTTTATATATACATGTGAGTCAGCAAGAACTAGACACATGTTGTATTGTCGCAACAAGAAATAATCTGGATTAAAACGACAGCACGGACAGAGAATAGTCAGGAATGTGCTTGTGATCAGTTCCAACAAAAACAGCGTTTTCCAATTTTTCAGTCACGAGCCGGACAAGAGAAAAGGTAACAGAGAGAACGTCTCCCCTCGAAAAACACAAGGAGGTAAAAGAGAGAGAGAGGAGGTGACAGTCGCACTGATACTGAACCTCCTCGTCCCACCCCAAATGTCCAAAGAGAGCCCTCCCCCCACACCGCATCATAGCAGGACACTACATTTACACCACAGTATCAAACATATCAAGAAATATACAGTATTAACTCATGTAGCAAAATAGTCTGTGTGTGTGTGTGTGTGTGAGAAAGTGTGCATTTAACCTCACTGTGTGTGTGTGTGGGTGGTAGCAACAGTAAAGCTGTGTGGCCTCTGGACTGGGGAAGTCTGTCACCCTGTCACACACACGGCCAGGCTCTGTCCGCGCTATTAGTTTTAAGTGTGCAGGATAACAACGCTGCTGGTGCAGATGGTTCTTTAGGAGCCCTTTCATTAGGACTCAGGACCAGAGCCCAAAAGGTGGCTTCTCCGAACTCCCGTCCTGTCCTGGTACAAACCAACCAGAACTGACCTGCACTAAAACAAAAATCTTAAATCTTCAGTCCGCAATCTGTGCTTATGTGTGCCCTCTGACCAAGCAGCAACCATCCTGACTTAAAGGCCCAGTGTAACATTTAGGAGGATCTACTGGCAGGAATGGAATATAATATTCATATGATGTTTTCATTAGTGTATAATCACCTGAATCACCTTTTTCATGACCTCAAAATGAGCCGTTTTTATCTACAACCGCTCTGGGTCCTCCATGGCCACCATGTTGAACCGCCATGTTTCTACAGTAGTCCAGGACGGACAAACCAACACTGGCTCTAGATAGGGCCTTTAGCGTTTTTAGCAAGTTTCGCAGCCACTGTGGTTGCTCCTTGAGCTGTATTCAACTTGTTGCAATCTGTAACTTTCCCCACTATATGCAACTAAATCCTACACACTGGTTGTTTTAAAGGATGATTCTGTTTCTTACGATTTGGGTCTTATTTTTGTAGTTGTGTTGATTACGAGAACTTTGAATTCACCAAAAGTAATTTGCTGAAATCTTAGAACACAGCAACGTCGCTACAACAGAAGAAGAAAAACGGTCAAAATAAATTACGACGTGGTCTGACCACGTCTAAAGGGTAAAGTATTTGTAGCTGGTCCCACCCAGTGTTCTCATGGTGCATTCCATTTGAAATTGGAAGATGGAATTTGCGATCATGAAATTCATCATCATAAAGTGGGATTTTAGACTTTGAAGTTGGAAGAACCTCACCAAACCCAACCTCAAAATCCAAGATATCGTAATATATTGATTCTTAACCGCTGTATCGGGATACGTATTGTATGTCCAGATTCTTGCCAATACACAGCCCTAATTGCTAACCTAGCTAGGTTTTTTGACTTGAACTGGAACGTAGTCAACTCGGGTCGTTCTCCCAGCACCTCAGACTTCAGAGGTAAATGGAAAGCACCATTATTATGGAAAAGAACAAAACTAGAAAGAAAATAAGGCCCAAATTGTAATAAGTGACAGGGAAAATACGAAATTCTTCAACAGACAATTTGAATTAATTACTCGTTGGTAATTAAAAAAAAAAAAAATGTTGAGAAAACGTTAAGGCATTTTTTTTAATATGGGTATAAATTGCTTAATTGACAGGCTTCTCAGCTGTGGTCCACTTGCTCGTCCCTCCACAGTTTTGTTCCTTTGTGGCCGCGTGAACTCCAGTCGAGATCAGGCGTCAACGGCTACCGTTGTCGATAGCTAATTCTAATCCGTCCAACTCCACCGCTCGACCTCCCCAACGAGAGGCACTGCTATTACTGACTACTGATACAATGGACAAAATGGCCTTAGTGTTTACATTAGTACAAAAAGACTACACTGAACCGCCTGGAAACACAGCTCAATAAATCAATCAATTTTTAGATCAATCAATACTCTGTCCATCCCACCTGACAGATAATACATGCAAACAGCGCTCAACCACAGGGAACCCTGCAAATGATGTAAGCTGTGATGCTGTCTGCCGCTTCACCATGGCAACGCTAAAGCTGGACATTGAAGTTCTCTCTCTCTGTTCCAACCACTGCTGTCCTGTCAGTGTTATATTGCTTTGAACAGACGAGACCCAAAGGAAGCAGCGTGAGCTACAACACTCGCTACACCACAAAGGGTCCTGGGAAATGGACTTGTGAGGTTGAAGATTGTGTTCGGCAGAGTCAGCTTACTGAGTGACTCGATAGTGTTTCTGAGTTAAGTTTCTGATGATGCGGATGATAGAGTGGTCCAGTTCTGAAGCTTTGCGTCTACTGGGCACCTTCGACAAGCACAAAACGTTAGCTTACAAAAACAGCAATAAACTGGAGCTTGGTGAACACACAACTGTGTAGTTAGCATACTTGGGCCACGGTTCCCAACAGTTAGTGGGATGGAAATGGATTTTTGATTGGATATTCAGCCATTTTAAAACTTTCATGAAAGCTAATAAAGATGATTGCTAACAAATAGTTAACAGGGAAGAATCTATACCATAACAAAACAATTGAGCGGTCCATTAGCCCTGATCCAGGAACAGCATGTTATGTATGGTAGTTGCTGAGTGGATTAAAAAAAGTTTGTTACGAACTATGTATATGAACTCAGTGGATGGTAGGAAATCTTCTTAGTCACTTCAATGTGGAAGAATGGTTGGTGCAAACTCAGAAACTAAGAAAAAGATCTGATTTACACTGACCAAGAAAGGTCTTCTCTATTAAGCTCTGCTGCACTGTACACTCCATTTTTATAATAATGGCTTTGCTCCTCAAAACTACCTTGTTGTTCCTTGGGTTGAAAGGTCAGATGAGCTGCATTCAACTCCTCGAAACAGCCAAGACTCTGTGATATTTTGTTCCCCCAATGGTTACAGCAGCTGCTGGACTTGCCTACCCGCTCGTTTTCCACAGAGGACATCACGACAATGGTCATGGCAGCTAGTACAAAAAAGTGAGCTGAATTAAAAGTGGCCATCAGTGACTCTCGACTTTATCATTATCTAAGCGAAAAAGAACAAACACTGGCAGTGTACCATTCCCTGACATCTCCCCCCCTCTCTTGGACTCCCCTGAAGGCCATACCTTGTGTTCCCACTTGTGACCTTCTGAACACACTGCGACTTCCTGTGTCATCTTTGAATACATATTGTTTTGTATTAAAGGTACTACAGTTTTTAACTGGTTATAAAACAGTCTGAATTTAATACTGATGCCTCTATATGACTTACATAAGCACACAAGACCATCAGCAAGAAGATTGGCCATTTCTGTAAAGTTATTCTTAATGCCTGCCACCCGATTGGATTCCCCTTGAAATCAATGAAACAAGGCTGTGGCAAGCACAGGGGCCGCTAGAATCAACAATAATGAAAAGTTCCTTCTAAGTTTAAAGATACCTTTCTTAGTCAGGGTAAGTGACATATTTTTAAACCTGGCATTTTTACCCCATCTTATACACCTTTCTCATATATATAGAAGAAGATAACCCACCATCCAGTGCATTTGTACTTTAAACATTGCTGTAACAAATGTTTGGAGGCCGTCAGTGACTAAACATCCAAGCTACAGGATGCCGATTCAGCTGTGATATGCAGTACGACGGTCAGCGCTAATGAATGACGTAAAACCATGGAAAAGGGCTTGCTAACTCCCTGTTGGACTGCAAAAATGCATCACCACTGGACCAAATCTATTTACCCAGTTATGACCTTTGAACTTCATATCCACTGTTCTGTAGTTGCTGCTGATTGCCTGTGGAGGGCAGCACTGCCTTCCTGGTCCTGCCAGAGGAACAGGAGCTCACTGTTCGCCTCCAACAACAACAACCACTACGATAACAATATCCAGCCACCCTCAACATCTGTAAACAAACATACAAACATATGGCGGTCTGATGTCATCAGACCGTGTGCTTACTTCCTGTCAAACAGCCAAACCTTTTAAACATCAAATCTCCAAATAGAATATATTCATAAATCCAATCTTATTGGATAAAACACTGTTTACATATATATATATATTTATATAGAATATTATTTTTTCTTTTTTTATACAAAAAGAGAAAGTAGTTTGTGTTTTTATACATATATGTATGTACAGATATAGAAAAGTGACCACACTGAGTCTGCTGTGACGTAACCGTGGGCAACAGGACAGGAGACAGTATTTACACCAAACAAGAAATATTACAATTAAAAAAAATAGAAGAAATAAGAGGGACGTGGTGGTCGTTGTGGTGTGCCACAATCCAACAATCCCCTTTAGAGAAGAAGGGATGGGCTCAGGTCACATGACTCTCAACCGAAATAAGTGAAAGAGAGAGAGAGGAGTGGTGGTTTGAAGCAATGCAAAGAAAGAATACTGCTAAAACGGGCCTGATCCTGAGACACTTACCAGATCCCATAAAAGTCTGATTGAATATTATTATTAACATTACATTAATATTCAATGGAGATTTTTACTGGAGATGTCTAGTGTGCATTGATGGCTTTAGAGGCGTTTCTTCAGTCTGTTGGGAATACCTGGTATGAATATTATAAGATTTTAAAGAAAATACATTTCTTAGCAGTTTAAATACATTTCTGAGTATATATTTATATTATGATTCTCTCTCTCGCCATCTCTCTCAAGGTTGCTAAATAGTGAGATAAGAACAAATTAAGGCATCCAGATGAAGAAACAAAGACTTGAAAATGAACTGACCGACTAAAACAACAGCAGTGTGTATGCGTGCGCATTAGTGTGTTTCTTCAGTCCTGATTGGCTGGTATGTTTGCTGAGGTGCTGCGGTGGTGGTGTTTTGTGGTTTCTGATTGGACGTTTTTTTTTTTTTTAAAAAGGCACCTAGTTCCTCCTCCTCCTCTGCTCATTTTACAACAGGTTGTTCTTCCTCCGCCAGCCAACCCCACGTTCTTTCAGCCTGCCTCTCTGACAGACAGACAGACAGACAAGTCGTCTGCTTGCCGTCTGACATCTTGACGGGATTCAAATTCAGGTTTTCCACAGTCATCTTCCCGCTGTGGAAACCGAGGAGTAGGGACAAAATAGAAAGACAAAAGAGTGATTGGGCGGTGGGAGGGGAAAATTCAGTGGTGCTGTGTACAGGTGGTAAAGTATACAGGTCACAAGACGTGTCTCCTTGCTGACCCTCTCCTCCTCTGGTTTCCACGGAGATGCTAACAAGTCGTCTGCTCCTCCTTGGGCTGATGAACCAATGGAAAAGAGATGTGTCCATGTTTTTCACACGCCCCGCCTTCTCCTGCCTCCATACTGTTCTCCTCAGGCAATCGGAGTCCTCCCCAACGAGACAATTCGACTCTGTGTGTGTGTACCTCCACACACTCTGCGGAGGAATAGGAAGAGGAAGAGGAGGTGCCAGAAGAGGTGAATGTGGAGTTTTTGTGTGGTTCTTTTTTAAGATCCGCCTACAATACAGGCTCTTCTTCCATTGGCTCCTCTGTGGACCTGTGGACAGTTCAAAATCGAATATAACATTTAAAAGCACTTTTTACATATACATTACAATTCATTTATAAAATAAGCCTCAAGTGTAATATTACGCACTTGTAAAAATAACTGTAGCATTTAGCATTAACTCATCTAGTTACTATCTAGTTACTTCGTGTTGCTTAAATAGTTTAATGCAATTAACATTTCCAGCAATAGGTATACCTCAAGGGTCAGTGTTAGGGCCCCTCCTATTTAGTCAGTGTAACAACGATCTCCCACAACAGTGACAAATAGAAGTGCAAATGTATACAGATGACATTGCTGTATACGCACAGGAAAAAAAACAGGTGGTGTAGCTGCTCTAGGGTTAACAACTGCTATGCTAACACAGTGGCGTGATCGGTGATGTCATAGTTTGAATATTGGCAAGACAAAAGTTATTTTTAAATTTCCGAAAAACCAATAGAACCCCGATGATGCATGGTATTACTGACTTTGCCTTTTCGTGTATATAAAAAAAACTAGCTGCACCTGCATGTGATTGAGTGCAGGGAGAACCAGAGATAAATTGAGGAGTTTCTAGTGCAAGAACATTTCATCATAAGATCATGAATAATGTTCCTGTAAGTTACCCTTCGATATCATATTATTTTATTTTATTACAATACAATATATATTTGTGCATGTTAATATGTCCTTGCTTCATTTTAATTCCATTTTTCTAAGGCAAAACAGCAATAAACTAGTTAACAGTTGCTGCTGACAGTGGAAGAACCATTATTATCAGCAATCTGCTGACTGACACATGTACGGGCTTGTACCGTACGGGTTCTCTAATGATGCTGTGAAGCTATCACAGTTCTCTGCTGACCTGCTGGTTTCCGTGTTGTCAGGAACGGAGCTTGGCTGCTCAACGTCAACACTGAGGGAGGCCATGGCGCTGACTGTTTCTGCCTCGTCCTCCGATTGGCCCTGAGAACCCAGGGGGCCGTCCATTAGCGAGTGGCCACTCGTCTGAGACAAACTCTGGAGACAGGACCAGTGTTTACCTGCATGGACAGAGAGAGGAAGAGAGTGATACACATGGACTGAGGATCAAGAGCTGTGTGTGAGTGAGTGAGTGAGTGAGTGAGTGAGTGAATGAGTGAGTGAATGAGTGAATGAGTGAGTGGGTGCGTGTGTGTTTCTTACTCTGGATCTCTATTACTCTCTCTAGTGAGGCCCAAGCTTTTGGACATGGCTTCTCCTGAGGCCACTGAAACACAGAGTCACACTGAGAGAGACAGAGAGTGTGTGTGTTAACAGCAATGCAGGAAACACTACGTACTAAAACACATCCTGCAAACACAATGCTCATCACTGAGGACGATAATACCACAGACTGGAGGCGTCTTTATCTTTGCACGTGTTGACCTGCACTGTCTAAAAGGAATAGTTTAACATTTTAGGTAAATTACTTTGCCGCTGTCCCCCTAAGAGTAAGGGCAGAAGGTCAATATCAGTCACGTGACGTGTATGAAGCTGGAGTGCTGACATGCTTAGCCTAGCTTAGCATAATGAGCAGAAGCAGGGGGAAACAGCTAGCCTGGCTCTGCCCAAAGTAAAAAAATAAGCTTACCAGCACCACTACGCACTCCCTTATTTACAGTGTATCTCATTAGTTTAACCAAAAATGTAAAAAAAGAAAAGGAGGGACTCCACACCAGTTTGTTTGTTAGTTCTCCTGGAATGTGTTGGCATGTCTTGTGTTTTTCTAATGTCTATATGCAATAATATGATATCATAACAGACTTCAGATGGACACACTTTTTTTTGGTAAGGGGACAGTATTATACTACGCAGGATCTCCATATGGATTTCACTCTTGTTAACAGCCAGATAAACCAAATCCTCTATGGAAAACACAACATCATTTTGAGCTTCTTACACTACTCCAAGCAAGCATCAGCTAAACAAAGATTTCACAGGGACAATTAAGAACGCAAATAATATTGATACTTAATTCACCATCATAGTAAGTTAGTATCAAGGCTCCTGAACTTTGTCATAATAGAAACATTGAGCTGCTGCCTCAACAGCTAGTTAATTGTTGCTAACTTTGCACCAAAGATCAGGAGTGACAGGATTATTTCCAGGATATTTGGTAATTTTTATCAATTTACAGGTGTTTCCATGACTGGAAAACTAGTCTCTAAATTTCCAGGTTCTCCAGGTCGTGTGGAAACCCTGGAAAAGCACCACATACGCCACACCTACTGACTTAGTAGGGCATAAGAGGAGAGGTAGAGACACCGGAGTTGTTAGCAGAAGAGCCACAGACTGCGATTACTCTTCTTTTTTTTTATTGTGACAGCTGTAGAGTGACAGGAAAGGGGGGAGGAACAAAGGGCCAAGGGTCAGAGTCGAACCCATGGTCACTGCAGCAAGGACTCAGCCTTGGTACATGGGGCCAGCTCTACCAGGTAAGCTACCAGGGTGCCCCAAAGACCATCTTTTTAACCCGACATCTGCAGGGGAGGGGGAGTAGTGTCAGGTCACATGACTTCCTGATTATGATTTGTTTACTATTGCCAGCAATAGCAAGCAGAAGTTATAAGACAAAAGCAGAAATAGAGTGAAGGAAGAAGAGTTTTCTTCTACTTGGGCAGACCCAGGCTAGCTGTTTCCCTCTGTTTACAGCCTTTATGCTAAGCTAAGCTAAGTAAACTTCTCATCTAACTCTCAAAAAGAGTGAATCTCCCAAAATGTTGAACTGTTTCTTCAACATTCAAACTCTGCTCCTTTGTGAAAAAAGACAGTGTGCTATTTCTATACTATTCATAGAGAACACAGGTTGACAAAGGTTAAAGTGGTTCATGTTTTAAATGAAAACTTCAATAATTACTGATGACATTCTCTCTCTTACCGGGTCTCCCAGAAGCGCAGACACACAGGCCTCTGACGCGTCACATATGGCGGTGAGGTCATGACCACCCTCCAGCGCCATAACAACGCGCCCACCCGCCAGACCCATCAGCAGCTGCGTTAGCTGCCCGAAACCTGCCAACACACACCGGGCACAGTCCAGAAACACACATCATTTGGCGATCGTGTCAGTGACATAGCGGTCAGAAAATGGCCTTGTTCTGATCACCATGGTAACTGGTGTAGTACTCACACTTGGCAGAGACATTGTATCCTCCCAGAGGAGACTGATGACCCTCCACTGCGTCGAAGCCTGCAGACACCAGAACCACATCTGGGCTGAACTGCTGGGCGATGGGCATCACCACACTCCTACACACACACACACACACACACACACACACACACACACAGTGACATTGTAATGCATCTGTTACCTTCATGCGTGTTCATACTTGAACATAAACCAACCTTTTCGTCTCACATGTATTCACATCAAATTGGGCCCTGGAGTTTTTGTGGACAGTATTTAATCACTGGGTGCCAAACATCTCATTGATCTCCCTCTACTGACCTCTGTAATAACGTAGTTATTTAAAACATATATTTAAAAGGTGAGAATCCAATCATTATAATGTTTACCTAAAGGCAGTAAGGTACTCCACATCACCCATGGGTGGCTCTACTCCTCCGGTCCATGCTATGTTCACATTAAAACCAA
>NW_023339696.1:2307172-2310961 GCF_004916995.1 Morone saxatilis
ACCTGCACCTGATCCCACCTGCAGAGAGAGCGAGAGAGAGTTGGAGCAAGTTGGTCATAGGAATATAAAATACACCAATATATGTAGATCACACTACTAATGAATCACTTGGAATTCGGTTCTACTGGTTGTGTCAACAATATCCCCGTATATCATGTTTTTAAGTTTCAGTTTTATGAGTAATATGAAGGAAACTACAACCTGAATTCTATTATACAACCCTGCTTCGTAAAATGACAAACCATGTATCCTTGTATCACAGCCACAACATTTTTATTGAATATTTGAAATGAGTATATGAATATTAATATATTATTTATCATTTTAAAATTATTCACATAAAGCAACACAATATGAATTTAACTGCAGATCTGAGTCTATTTTGTATTCTTTTTTCTAATGGCCACTGTCTCAACAATGCTATGGCACTAATTAAACACTAGCATCCTCCTGATCCTACTTCCATTTAATCTCTGGCTCTGTTTTAAAGCTAAAGTGAAGCCCATATGAGATGACCTAACGCATTCATTGGTACCAACCATGCCATGGTAGCCTGTTGGGAAGGGCACTGCATGATCATTCATTTTAATTTAAAGGGGGGGAATTTAGATGCTCTATTCCACTCTAGGAAGTAAGCGTTAAATTAGATCACATTACATCAATGTTTCACTTCACCATTAAATGTACCTGCGTACAGGGAAGAAGAAACCCCAAGTTTAAATCTGGACTTTTCAAGTACCATTTGAGTACAATTAGAGGGCCAATAATAGTTTACATATGCCAGTCTAGCTTAGCACAGTACTATACAAAGACTTGTATGGGTCACCTATGTGTGTGTGTCTCTGTTTGTGTGTGTGTGTGTGTACCTCCTCAGGAGCTCCACTGCCAGGAAAGAAGTTTCCATCATCGTAGCGGTGGAGGGAGATGTAGAGGACGTTGGGGTCGCTGTAGAAGGCCTGCTGGGTGCCGTTGCCATGGTGAATGTCCTGTGGTGACAGGTCACAGTGGCATGAGAGAGAAGGTCAATGGTTGATACAGGCATTCTTAACACACTGCGGTCAACACATTACCCACAATTCTCTTTGCCTGTGCCCTGCACAGAATAATTGGCAATTTACGTGAGGTGTCACATTGCAACAGCAGTGAACTTTTTATACATACAAAAGGAGCAGTGCAGTCAAAACAAAGGTGATGTATAATCTATACTAATGAAGGGTAACTGGAAAGGTGGAGTATTTACGCCCTCTAGCAGCTTGCCGCTGTGGAAGTAAGATTGGCTCTCTGAGTTCAGTGAGTCACGCCAACTTCTCTCTGTGATCTGCCCAAATGTTAAACTGGGCCAAATGGGACCAATGAGCCAGGTGGGTGCTGTTTATTCACAACAGTCTGAACAGGAAATGCAGAGGACAGAATGAATCAGCTGTAAATTACACTTAATGGTGCACACCAACTCATATTTCTAATTCAGTGAGTTTTAAAAAATAAACTGGAGATCCACGTAAAATGAACAAGATAACCAAGGAAACATTCAAGATTCGTATGTGGAAAATGACTCAGCCTTGGTTTTCATTAAAGCTGCAGTAGGTCAGTTTTAGAAAAGTCAATTTTTGTCATATTGTCTGAAATTTTCACTGTATCCTGAAAGTAGTACATGAGAAAGATAATCTGTGAAAAAATCAGGTTCCTCTGGCTCCTCCTAATGGTAATGGGGGGGTCTGTGACAGGTGACAGACCGTGTGTGTGTCGGTGCTACTCACCCAGTCCACAATGAGGATCTTGCCCACTCCCAGTTTCTGTTGCAGCAGCTTGGCTGTGATGGCTACTGAATTAAAGAAACAAAACCCCCTGTTCCAGCAAAACACACGTAGAGAAAGAGCGGTACAGACTGTTAGTCATCACCAAAATGTGCCGTAGTGAAATATGCAGTGGCGTAACAATGAGCTTAGGGCTGTACTCACATGGCAGTGGATTCCTCAGCGTGGTGACCCGGTGGACGCACCACTGCGAAGCCGTTCTGGCACAAAAACAAAAACAGACACAGAGGGAAGGACAGGTCAGACAGTGCGTTTACTTTCAGGAAAGCTTGCACACTCGTGAGTATTTGCGCGTTACCTTCAGCTCCCCTGCCGCCACTCTGAAGGCCAGCTCGATGACGGAGCCGACTGCCATGCGGACTGCAGCCGACGAGTGCATCTCATTCCACACGGTGTCGCTGTCCACCTGCGGGGGGGGGGTCACAGAGCTCAGACCACAGCTAAAACACTGATACACAGACAGATGGATGGAGTAAAGAGATGGCCTCACCCCGATTCCTCCACAAGGAAGAACGGCATACATCTTCTGGCTAATTGGACCTGAAACAACCAATCAGAGTAGAGGTTATTGTGGTGTGTAAATTAGGATGATTACATATTAATACAGGACAGCACTTGTTCACAGTGGTGATCATTGCAGCTCCCTGTACGCTGGGAATACTCAGTCATCCCTGTCCTGCCTGCAACTGGTCCAGAACGCCGCAGCCATCACCTCTCCACTGGCTGAATTTATAAACTCCTTCATGGGTTGGCCCCTTCCTATACTGCAGACCTCCTGACCCATTATTCTACATCCAGGTCCCTCGGGTCGGCTGACTTGGGGCTCCTGGCTGTCCCGCATTCCAAACTTAGGCTCAGGGTTGCTCTTGCTGCTCCTGAACTGTGGAACAGCATCCCCCCTCATATCAGATCTGCCTCTTCCAATGGTAATTTTAAGGCCAGGCTCAAAACATGCTTTTATTCTGTAATGGCTGATTTCTTGCCTGGTGCTCTGTGTTGTTTATCTGTACCTGTGAGCTGTGTGCAGTGAGTTTTATGTCCAAGTTTCTCTTTATTTGTGTTTCTCTTAATTGTGATTGTCTCTACCTGCTCTGGTCTGTACAGAACTTTGGTCACACAGATACTAATTTGAATGCAGAATTTGAGTATTTTACACTCTAATATGGTACTTTCACTCTAGGTTCTCAGTACTTCTCCACCACTTCTCATCATAGAGCACTTGGCTGCATCCCACCAAGGTGTTTTTGACTTTTCTGCTCAGTTTTCAGAAGTGCAAGTCTGTTACATGCTGGCTTTATCCAAACAAATCCAACAAACTGACAGCATTAGATTTGACAGTCTTAGTCTTAGCTGCAGAGGTAAGAGAGCAGTCAGTCAGACAGACAGACAGACAGACAGACAGACAGACAGGTAGGTACCCAGCAGCTTCTTGTGGTCCAGCTTGTGTCGATTCAGCGGACTGGTTCCATACAGCAGAGTGTGGAACTCTGAATGGACGGACTGGATCTCATCCAGAGACGCTTTACGCCCACGAATCCTCTGCTCACACACACAGACGGAGAGAGAGACTGAGTAAGGAGGTTGCACATTTTAAATTTGCACGTAAGAAAAAAGATAACAGAACGGTTAATTTGGCAATTGCTAGAATTACGAAAGACCTGTAAAAAAAGAAGCTGTTATAGATGACATGGACAATGAAACTTCAGCGTACAGACGCAGGGAAGATTTACAGTAAGCGATGATAACACAAGATCTGCTAACTCCACTCGCTTTCTCTGGGAGGGGACTGTTGGCAGTTTGTTGCAGTGCATGCTGGGATAGCCTGCAGTGTGTGCACAAACCGTGACATTACATCATTGTGGGCGTAGCTCTCCTGTGAGTACAAAGGTCCTGTTTGCAAAGTGTGTGTGTGTGTGTGTGCGTGTGTGTGCGTGTGTGTGCGTGTGTGTGCGCGCATGTGAATACCTCACAGCGG
>NW_023339696.1:2311061-2311292 GCF_004916995.1 Morone saxatilis
TGTGTATGTGTGTGTGTGTTGCATTGACCCACCGTGATGTGTGTGTTGGCAGGTAGGCCCAAGGAGATATTCGGCAAGGAGGGCGAGGTGTAGAGATTCAGAGGACTCAATGTCCCATCAGCCCCTAATGTCTGATGGAGAGATCTCAGCTGCAGACGGACAGACACGCATGCAGACTGGTTAGTTTAGAATAGTTGAGAAGGTGGTCTGATGGTTATACACAATATATCC
>NW_023339696.1:2311313-2314683 GCF_004916995.1 Morone saxatilis
TTCAAGTTGCTATGGTAACCACTGCTTTTAACATCTACTGTAAACACAGCATCTCTCTTAAATCACGTCTTTTTCTGCTGTTACTTGTGGTGTACCCCAAGGTTCCATTTTAGGCCCCATTTACTTTGCATTATATACGTTTCTGCTGTGATAATTGCTAAACTGACAACATGCAGCTAGATTTCAGCTTCAAACCGAGTGAAACACATTATGTTTAGTCTCTTCTAAGCTGACAAAAATATTCATCAGCTTAAGGAAAGTAAGACAGAGGTCCTCATCATCTGTTCTGCAAATTCCACTATTGGTTTGGGCAGTTTTCTGCAGTGCAAAACCAAATGCCTTTACCTTAAGTTTAAGTCTAAAAACAGAAAACAGAACCAAATACTGTGCTGCAAAAACAGAAAACTCAGGATGCATGATAATTATCAGGACAGATAAATCATCTGCCAATAATGGGAAATTTATATTATTATGCATTATTTCAATAAATAAATTATAGGCGATAAATTATGGGCCCATAAAACATTTTTTTTTTATCATTCAATAGGCTTTATGGTCTATTAAAAGCTAAAGTATGTTTGTGAAGTTTACAATGTCATATACTAAAAAAAATACATGAACACTCACTGAGATTAGATTTGGTTGGGTCATGAAATCATCTTTTCTCACTACATCTTAGCCTTTCCTACTGTCAAATAAAACACAACCAAATACAGAAATGTGCTGCTAGTTGCACAGAACCCAATGGAAATGAGTAACAAACCCCTCAAATCTTCTTCGTTACATGTTCCCAAAGTCTCATCTATCACCATTTTTAAATTCCGACTTACCATCTGCCTTTATTACAACTATAAAGTTGCTTTAAATTTGACTGTTTCAGTTATTTACTTATTAATTACTTTTCTGTTTTGATGTATTTTTAATTTTCTCTGTACAGCACTTCTGAGAACACTTGTTTTGTAGATGAGAAATAAACTTGACTTTCTTGAATCAGAATGAACTGTAGATGGCGAGCTCGAGCTGTGTTTACAGAATGGAGAAATGAATGGTACTGTATGAGTCAGTGAGTGTAGTTTTAAAATTAAGTGTGTGTGTGTACCTCAGTCTGTATGTTGGGGACTGATCCCGTGTTGCCATTGGCGATGGCCGAATTGGAACTGTTGGGACTGCTGGGACCTGAACCTGGGGCGCTGTTGCAGAGAGAGGAAACTGGCCGAGAGAAACACAGAAAAAGAGAGAGATGAGTTCATCTTCAAGTCATAAAATTATGACTTATGGTAAAATAGTGTATTTATAGTGAGTTTAAACACTACACTAAACACACTGCTGCTGAGTTTTTCTGTCTATTTTTAACCATACACTGAAAAACATTGTAACGTGAGTATATACAGTTTGTGTTCACCTGATATCTCAATAGCTCTCTTCTTAAAGGTGCTGATAACAGTTCCATCCTTTCTGCGAAGGAGTGGAGAGCTCCGCCTCTCTGCCACCTTCTGCTTCAACCGTGAACGCACCTTCAGGTTCGGCTCTGAGACTGGAGACACAGGGGGAGAGGGAATGAAACCTGCTCAGCTTAGAGCCAAAAAATAAATCAACCATCACTTTAGCCCTTCTACAGACACTGCAGTCTGTTTTGAATAAAGGCAAAAAAGAAAACACATTTGTGCTAATGTAGAAGAAAACACATTCATGCTAATGTAGTTGCTTTTGTGTATTGTTGCTTTCGCCCTTTTAATCTTGTGCTGTATCTCTGCTATTGTTTGTCTCATTGTGAGGTGCAGTGTTTTATTTGGCAGAGTATTTCATGGGGGTATTTTAAGGTGCCTGGTGATTTGCCAACAGGAGACTATCAGGGCGGATACAGGATCACAGGCTGTCTGGTAATCCTACATTACATTTTGGCCGGCTGCACATTTTGGCTGGTTGGTTTGCTTGCTGGATGAGCAGCTACAGCAAGTCAAGGTTGAGGGCAAGGAGCAGGAAGAGGAACAAGCATCCATGTTTTATTGGTTTAAGCTGCCTGAACAGTATCCAGCAGTGCGGAATTCAGGAAAACCTGGATGTTTAGTTATTGCTTACCCTTTAACCTTGTGGCATCAGGGCAGCCAGTAACCGATCCAACAGAAAAACTTGGACATGTGCATTAAGAGATAAGATCTTTAACTCCTGTTAAATGCACTTAAATTTATAAAGTGAGCGTACATTCTGTAAGAAGGAGAGGAGGTCTCCAATTACCGCTATTGTGGGGAAAAAACTAAAGCCTGTTAACCTAAATGCATTTATTTTGTAGTATTTAAAATGTGTACATTGTTTTACTGATGAGGTAAAAAGTGAGAGCCTTAACTCCTAAAAACATATCTCATAAAGTGAGTGCACATTCTGTTTGATTTCCTGAGAGAAAAACACCTTCAATGCCTTCATTTAGTCTCATTTATAAAGTATTTCAAATGTGTATTGTTTTAAAGATGATGAACTTGTAATTTATCAAATGTGTATTTCTTCAAAATGGCAGCTTTACCTGTTCAAGATAACATGACGTGAGGTAGAAACAGCAGTAAAATGCTCAGGAACGATCGTTTTTCTCACTGTGAGCTGGGTCGCCATAGTTTGTCATTTTTAAAATGAGGGCTCCCCAGATAAAAAGTTTGGGAAACACTGTTCTACATGGATTAAAAAAAAATGCAGGACAACACTTGCTCGCAATGGTGGTCAGCGTTCATGAGACATGCTTTCATGGCTTGGCTGTTCGGCCTCAGCGGTTCAAATTAAGTAGAATCTATTTTATTTTAGAGAAAATTCATCTTCTAACCTATTAGCTTTTTAAAATTAGAGGCAGAAAGTGTAAGTGCTTGTTACACGTACACTCAACAATTACCGACCACAACAACAAATATAAATTGGACCATTAATAACAGGCTGGATGCATGTAGATGTGACCGTCTGCACCATTTCCAAAATAGACGTTCACTGCGAGTGGTGTGAACAGCTTTTAACTGACATGGGAGCAGAAATGAAAAAGGAACATTTTCTGTCTGCTAAACCCGCTTTGAACAGTCACACTGTGCAGCTCATCATACCATCAGTGGAGTTTCAAACAAAATAGACACTCAGGTTTCTGAGTGAGGGGCTGAAATACAGCACAACAAGTTAATTTCCAAGATATCTGGGGGTTTCCATGACTGGAAAACTAGTCTTTAAAATTTCCGGGTATTCCATGTTTTTTGTAACCCTCCAGAGACATGTAGTAATAGCCTCAGTCTTTTAGTACGACATCATGTATGTAGCTGGGTCACACAAAAACATTATACTGCCATTATTTTGACAGATATTGCGATTCACAATTACTGTTTAAGTCATATGCTTCATGTAC
>NW_023339696.1:2314783-2321066 GCF_004916995.1 Morone saxatilis
CTCCTGCTCCTATGACGTGGACCAGGTCACACACGCACACACACACACACACACACACACACGCACACATATATATAAACACACCACACTCCACCTCCACATAGTCCTTTGTCAAACGACTTTTACATGACAAGTGATAAAACGTACACACACACACACACACACACATACACACACACGTCCTCCCTCTGCCTCAGTCTGTCTCTCCTACCTGTCTTGCGGAGTGGGAAGTCGTCTTTGCCCTCGTAGTTCCCCAGCAGTGGGGGCAGTTTGTAGGAGGGAGGAGTTCCCGGGGTGTTACTCTGCGGGGGAGAGCCTTGCTCCAGGGAGGTGTGCTGGGCTCCCCTGCAGACACATACACACACACACACACACACAAGGGGAAAGCGAGTTAGCTGGCTGATAAAACAGTCACAATATGAAGTTATGAAGTGTAGTGTTTTGCTGTCAACCTGCTCAGTGTACTTGTACTTCACTTAGTCATTTCCTACATTTCCTAGAATGCCTTTCCTGTTATTTCCTGTTACTGTAAGTCTTGAAACATTTCCTCTGTGCCTCTTCTTGGACAAGTTATTGTTGCTGAAAAGTAGTGCAAAATGGATTGAGAAAAAAGTTTTGCAAGGACATCCGAACCTGACATTGTCATTTCCTGTTGAAATTAACTGGACATCATAACCCTTTTCAGACATGGAACATTCATCAATCTGTTAGAGCGGTGGCTTTCTGTCATCCAAACATAGATGTCTGATGTGTATATGTGTGTTGCAGCCTTAAACACATGCAACATCATTACTATAATCAACCTGCTGTTGTGACTTTCACACAAAAGTCAAACTCATGTAGACACAAGACCATGTAAAACTGCCATCACACTTATGTAATGAGGACACATTTAATATCTGTCAATATTGGTAACTTCCTATCACTATATTGTATCACCTACTGGATCAATTTATTTATTTTAATTTGCAAATGTATTTATTGTTTTTAACCACATGAGTTTCTTGCCAATGTTTGCTTAAGTTCTACTGTGTAAATGGAATATTGATATACAATATTATTAGTATGAGATTAAAGGACCAGTGTGTAGGATTTCGTGGCATCTAACAGTTAAGTTGCAGATTGCAGCCAACTGAAACCGCTCACCATTTAAGCATGTAGAAGAAACCATGGTGGCTGCAAAACAAAAACAAAAAGTTCCTATCAAGAGCCAGTGATTGGTTTGTCCCTTCTGGGCTACTGTAGAAACACAGCAGTTCAACATGGCGGACTCCGCCAGAAGAGAACCCACTCCCTCTGTAAATAAAAACAACTCAGTTCCTATATTCAGGTGATTATACACTAATGAAAACATAGCTATGAATATTATGTTCCATTTCTGACTATAGATCCTCCTAAATGTTACACACTGGACCTTTATTATTCAGTTCATATGTAACCTTGGTAACTAGTTACTTAAATTATTAACATAAACACAACACAATTGGTGCTATTTTATGTATTTTGACTTTTTCCCATGTCTACAACTCATCATCATTACGTTTACTCTGCAGATGAAAGTCCTGCTCTGAGGTTGGAGTGTTTTTAACTTTCACTGTAGAGCATGTTAAGCACATCATCAGTCATATTAGTTCTTCCATGCACTTCTTGTTTAACCAAAATATTTTTCACAACTAGTTTTTTGTTTAGTTTTACTTGACTGTAACCTTAGTGTATACCGGAATGTGTCTATTGAAGGGCAGTGTACTCAACCAACACTCTCTGCGTACTCAAGCAGCAAGAAGAAGCCACAACTAGCAAAACTGATTTTTGTGGGAGGTGTGCACATTAAACACGCTTATGTGTCTTACATTTGAGCTGAAGAGTCAGTACAACAGAAATTGGATGATTCCTACAAAATAACTTTCACATTTTATTTTTCGGTAGACTAGGCTGGGGACCATGATGCCTCGAGCTGGTTAAATTAACCAACCAACCAACCCATATGCATGTAGCAGGGAAGTAAATAGTAAATGAACTGTACTTGTATAGCGCCTTTCTAGTCTTCTGACCTCTCAAAGCGCTTTTACACTACAAGCCACATTCATCCATTGACACACATTCATTCAGGCCATCATAACAAGAAACTAATTCATTCACATTTTATTTGGGGTTCAGTATCTTGCTCATGACACATGCAGTGGGAGAAGCCGGGGAATGAACCACTAACCATCTGTGGATCAGTGGATGACCTGCTCCACTCTACCTCCTGATCCACAAGTTTCAGCACAATACCTAGGAGTGATTCTCATTCTGAGATGCTTGGGCTGGGTTCAGAAACCCCTCACTGCTTATTTAAGTCGAGGCTGGACTACAAAACTGTTAAAGCCTCACAAGTGTAATGACCTGTCCCGAATTCAAAATGTGCTGTCTATAAACAAAAGTAGTTTCTCTTGTGATCCAGCAGACTGCGCTCCACTATCAGCTTGACCCGTGGCATGCCCTTCTGACCTATCAGTAAACTAAAGCAGTAATGATCTGTTGTTTACTACTAAAATGGAGGACGCAAGTGAGCAAAGCATGGAGCAAAGACGTCCTGAGTGGACAATCGCAATCTGAGAAACAGTTCTGTCGACCTTATACAAAGCAGCTGTCTAACTCTACAACCACAGCGAATCTGCGCCTCACTTTGAGTGAGGCAGCGGAGCGGAGGGACCACAGATGAGCGGAGTTTCTGGCCCGTTGCCAGATGCTCATAAAAATGCCACCACCGATAAGAGAGCGAGATTTATATGCAAGGATTAGTGGATATGTGGCTTATTGGGGTGGTAAGAGAGAATTATCCTACAGTATAGTTTTTACATGTACTAAGTTTTTATTGTTTATAGATAATGCATCTGAATTCATTCGAACAGATTGTTTGTCACTTGAAATTTGTTCAAATGGGATATTTGAAAAAATTGACAGCACTAGTTCACACCAGGGAATGAGTAGGGCTCACACTCTTCATTCATACAGTAAAAAAGACGAATTAAAATTGATACATATACAATGTAGAGGGCTTATATGTAATGATACTGTGATGTGACGGATCTGTCCAGGGACAGGTCGTGTTCTCTGCAATCCTCACCAGCACTTTGGGGAGAAGGAATGGTTCAGTCCGCCAATGCCAGGCTCTTTCTTACTGAGAAGGAACTCCTGGAGCTTCAGCTTCACCTCCGTACTGGCAATGGCACCTTCCAAAACACAGAGAGAAACAGCAGTCAGGACACTTCACTGTCTTTATACTGACGGCTTGTAGACACAGAGCAAACCTGTGCATAGCATGGTAGCAGCAGCAGCGTAACTTACTCTCTTTGCCTTTCTCCTTGTTCCTCAGCAGCAGCAGTTGTTGCTCCAGCCGATGTTTCTCCTGCTCTTCGTGTCTTTGTTGCTCTAGTTTCCTCTTCTGCTCCAGCTCCTGCTGCCGCTTCGCTGCCAACAGCTCCTGTTGTTGCTTACACACACACAAAAACACACACACGGACACAGTCAGTATGGTGGGTGTGTGTCCAGGTGAACTAGTCAGCTTGTAGGTTCAGGAACTAACTACCTGACTAGCTACCTTCAGGTGCTCCTGAAGCTGGACCTCGTGTTGTCTCGTGAGCACTTCGTGTTTTTTCTGGAACTCTGCAAACAGCAGCTGTTTCTGGAGTTCCTGCTGCTGTTTGAGTAGGACAAGTTCCTGCTGGAGCTGCTGCTCCCTCAGGGTTGTGTCCACCGCCGTCGCACCCCCAGACAGAGACCCCACCCTGGGCTCTGTGCGCAGGTCCACTGGGCCTCCTCCTCCTGGGCCTTCTCCTGGACCCCCACCTGGAAAAGCGGTCAACTTTACTCATCCACTGTCTGCTGTCTGTTTTTAAACTTGCTTTAACTTAACTTAACCTAACTGTCCTTTGTATTTTTGACTGCAAGAATCAGCAAAAGTGGGTTGAAAAAAAGCACTCCATCAGTGTTTGGTTACCTACTCAACTGGCTTCTCTGGGGTCAACCAAAACAGTGGGTGCCCACAAAGTAATTAGTCCAAACTTTCTGGAACCTGTTGAACCACTAAAACAGACCACTGGAAGCAGTTCAAAGGACCCCTACATCCTACAACTAGGCCACCAAAAGCATTAGAAAGGTCTTCCAACAGCACTATGAATTTAACCCTAAAGGCCAAAGTGAGCTGACCCACCTATATCAGCTGATGTATTGGAATGAACGATTTATTGGTTTGGCTCTAGAAGACAACACTAAGGAAGTTAAAGAGTGAACCTATCGTGACGTCACCCATTGGTTTGTGGAGTATTGTTTTGAAGCCTCAAGTTTGGCATTATGGTCGTCGCCACCCCAGTTTATCGGAGCCAGCAAAGGTAACGTACTGCGAGTTAAGCTGCTCTTATTGGCTGCGCAGTTTCGACTCATTCGTAACAGGAAACAATGGTGGCTCTCCAGGTGTTACAGCTAAACAGTACACTAAAATATGTTTCTGAAACAATTTTAAGTGAGAAATAGTCAACGCAGTAAAAGATGGCCTAAAGCATACCCTGCTTATGGTCTATTTTACTCTAAATGGGACCATCATTTACTATTATTTACTGCTGGCCTCTACATAGAATGCAGGTTTAAGAAGCTTCACTTCACAGACCCAGAAGCTCTGTCCACTATACTGTCAATGAAATGAATGTAAACATGGCGAAGAACATCATACAGCCTTAACATGGATGATACATCCTTGTGGTAATGACAGGGTGCCATTACTGGGTGAAACTGAAACGGCTTTATGGAACTTGTTCCACATTATGCAGCAATAAACAGACTTCGATAAAATCAGTGGAGTTCCCCTTTAAGTAACTCTCGAACCCACCTAGAGACCCTTAGAATCCCCTAATACTTTTTAGACACTTTTAGGAGGCAATCGAGACAGTAAATCAAACCCCTTTTTAAGAACCCCCCAACACACACACACACACACACACACACACATATATCAAGGACTCTTAGAGGACTCCCTACTCACCACCCTCTCCACCTCCTCCTCTCTGCTCGCTTGCTGTTCCTCCTGGGCTCTGCATGCCCGATGGGAGGCTGCTCTTCACCTCCACTACTGCAAGACAGAGAAAGAGAGAGAGAGAGAGAGAGAGAGAAAAAGAGAGATAGAGAGAGATTGATTAGTCTGGAAAATGTTGTCAGACCATTACATCATTCATTGCATGTCCCCCCACACACAGAGGCGGTTCCCATTTCATTCAGATGAGCTGTGATAGTGTTGTAAGAAGTGAGGAACACAGCGTCCTGCCGCCTAAAAATAGCCACAAGCCTAGCATTAGCCTAGCATTTGATAGCACTGACTTACAAATGTTACCTTGGCGTTAGCCTAGCCTATACTCAGCAGGGGCTAGGCTAAAGGACACTGCGGAATATGTTAACATGTGCCACACATATATTCAGAGACAAATGATCAGAGAGGCCTGCTGTTATTAATAGCAGTGTGGCGGAAAGAAAGAAAAAACGGGAAGAAGGAAGAAGGAAGAGGGGATTGCAGGAAAAGCCAGTGCATTACAGAAATCAGTGGAATCAGAAACGTTAAACTGTAAACGAGTCCACTCAATCAGGGAAGAAATGCACCGCCTTGCACTGATCTGGATTTGTGGCCTCCACTTGTGCTAATCAGTATGACAGATTAATATTGATTTCCTGCTTCGGGCACCAGAGTGGCGTGAGCTGAATTTCACCTCATGAAATGAAAGATATGGAACTAATCGAGGCAATAATTCATTTTCATCATTTCAAATTTGTCAACAGCAATAAAGTTTCAGCCTATAAAGTGTAGTGTTTGGGGACATTCCTGGAAGTTAGGTGGGAAAATCTGTTAGATGGTGCCCTAAAAAGACACAGTATTTGGACTATTGTTGCAAAATATATGCATTTTGATTATACTTCATCATACGCTCTCTATAGTCAAGTTTCTGTCCAAATTCAATTTCAAAATTCAATTGAATTTCTAAAAATCTGCAAAAGAAAATGTGAATGAATGCGTGTTTCCATCCACTACTGTAATGCAAATATTTGAACTGGGCAAATATTAAAGGATCAGTGTGTAGGATTTAGAGGCATCTAGTGGTGAAGTTGCAGATTGCAACCAACTGAACACCGCTCTCGTCTGTATTTGACGACCTAGGAATGAGAATGGGCTGTGATGTGTGTGGGAGAAACTACAGTGGCTGCGACGTTTGAGCCACGTTTCTTCGCGTAGCACTTAGTGCCATCTAGCGGTGTAGTT
>NW_023339696.1:2321166-2330957 GCF_004916995.1 Morone saxatilis
TTATCCTGAGCTCACCAGGTTTCCGACTCACATCACGCTCCCTGTCCACACTGTCTAAGCCGGCGAAGTATGTATAAACCCATACAACTCCAGATTTACTCGGACAACAAACTCATCAGATTAAGAGTATCCAAGCAAGAGCCATCAAGAGGCACGTACAGCAACATTCCACCACCATATCACCATTTCGAGAAACAACTCACCACACAGAGAGGGAGCGATGCGGAGAAAAAGGCGCTTGGATCTCCCGAATCTCTCCACAACATCTCTTCATTTACTCAACTACAAATCATTACACTAAACAGAGTGAATAAATGTCAAAAAGAAATCAGAACAATCACTTTCCCAGTTTCAGTAAGATAAATGAGTTCTTACCCAAACAGCTTAAACACAGACTGCAAAACACCAGTCAATAATACGAACAGCACTAAAGAAATAAAGTACAGTACATTATTTTTAAACAACACCATCTTGTGTCGAAGATAAAACAATTCATGTACATTATTCCAGTATTTCATTTATACCATGCGTTAAAGCGTTCAATCTTGCGAAGACAATTGTACTGGCAACATCATAAACATAGAACTAACAAAAAATAATACAATTAAGCTCCTACACAAAATGATCCACACCAGGACGATCCCTCACAAACCGGCATATCAAAAACACAACCTATCATTTGGCCATCCATGAAAAAGCACATTAACCTCACACTTTCTCTATAGCAATACATACTTCCTTCCTACGGGCACTGCACTAGTTTCCTCAAAAAATCTTACATGTACCGCCATGTGTGTTTTCTAGATCCAGCTCTCCTGTGGGATCCTGTACTGTCCAGTTTACAGTGTGTGAGCTGACTCTTGAGGGAGAAGCGTATCTTGGTCTTGGCAGTGAGTGTTGATGAGAAACAGATGGAAGGAGGAGGGGGTGTGAGAAGAGAGCGATTTGAAAAATGTAGAGCAAAAGGTCTGACTTGGTGGGAAAATGGAATGATTCAATCTCCACTCACGTAAGCTGTCCTTGCTGAAAACTGAAACTATCCGACAGCTAAGAGTGCTACAAATCACATGTGTAAATGTTGGCAGTGCTTGTGTGATTTCCTGTGCATTTCCCCAAAGGTGAGTTTAGCCCATCATCTGCTCTGAGTCCAGACTCTTCCCATGGCAACTGATGGGAAAACAGCACAGGAGGCCAAGAAATTAAATAGGTGAACCTCAGCTGGCTAGATTCCTCACATATCAAGGGAACAAATCTGTTGAAATGAAAGGAAAGTCTAACGTTTATATGCAATTTTAATTAAAATTAGATTTAATGTGTTGTAGTTAAATTTTTTCGTCCCAATGCACCTCAATTGATGTTTATTTAAGTACCAGACCCACTGGCAAGTATTATTCAAACCCACAGAGGTTATTTTTTAAAGTCAAGTCAATATCCCAAGGTTTTTTAAATATATGTCCGACTAAAGTTTGGTAAAAGCACAGCATCTTGAATGCCAATGTAATGGTGCAGACATAGAAATGCATCTTGGCTCAATACTGCACGCATCATATAAATTAAATGATTAACCAAACAAGCAAATGTGATATTGTCATTGTGGATGTTGTTTAACATAACCCCCTGACAACTAATACTGTTCAGCCAACTGTTTCACTGTAATGACTCAATCTAATACTTATGCCTCTATATGACCTACATAAACAAACAAGACCATCAGCAAGAAGATTTTCTTCAGATTCCCCTTGAAATCAATCAAAACGAGGCAGTAGATATATTAGCGCTTTTGGCTAGAGGGGCCGCCAGAATCAACACAAATTAAAGTTTCTGTTTACAGTTTACTCTACCAGCTCCAAAAAAAAATCTGATTGTATTCAACCTCATGGCAATCTTACCCAACTTCTCACTTGATTTATGAGCTCAAACAGTTTCCTAATGAGTTTATGGTCTCAATCTCTAGTTTCGGTCTTCTTCCATACAGCATGATGTTCATTTAGTTAATGATGGTCCCATTTAGAGTAAATAGACAATAAAGCAGGGTATGCTTTAGGGAGGGTCTACCTTGTGTGATTGACAGGTCATTCTCTTGTTCTAAAGACATATAGTTTAGTCTACTGTTTAACTGTAACACCAGAAGGTTTGTGACCAGGCAGACCGCTATTTTTTTTCTGCTTAGAAATTAAGCAAAAACACAGTAGTTAGATAGTTCAGTCTGAACCAAAGTGATGGACTAACTCAATAAGAGACTGACATTAGCATCTCTAGAGCCATGCCACTAGCACGTAATGCCCAAATTGTGTAAAATATGTCCACTTGATGGAATATTGCAGCCATATAAAAATCACATATTTCTAGTCAGCATAGCTTCAATTAAGAGCTGGAACAAGCAGGATACAGCATACACAGTATGTCATACTGTCAGAGGACTAGAGTGCGATAGTTTGTCAGAAGTTAAGAGACAAAAGGGAAGAAAATGTAATGTAAGCAGGAAACTGGTGTTCAAAAAGTCTGGAAAATTAAATCTGTTACACTTTGTTATCGTAGCATACCATAGCCCAGCTGTTGATGCAATGGTGAATGTGAGCATTCACACAGTATGTTCTGGCCACACAAGCTGAGTTACAGCAGCACAGGCCGGACCAACTACAGCTGTTGTGGCTCTCTACAGAACCTGCTGTGGCTGTGATATACATTACAGCCAGACATCTGCATACAGCTGCTCTCAGAGGACTCACTAACAAGTTTTCCACTGCTATCTTGTGCATTTAGTGACTTAGATTAAGTGTAGCACATCACATTAAGTCATAACTCCATCTGTTTTGGACGTACACCCAGTTTTCCACATATATTTTTTCCATCATACTCATCAAAATCTAATTTTTGGTTTAACATAATATCACTTGTGTTTGTTTTGCCAACGTGTGCTGCTATCTAGTACTGTACAATGCTATAGGGACAATGTGTTGAACCCCAATTAACTGTGCTATCTTTAATTAGATAGCACTTTATACTTAATTTCTAGTTTATTCATAACCTCACAAGTTTCAATATTTATTGTTAAAGCTACAGTAGGTAACTTTATAAAACTATTTTTTGTCATATTCACTGAAACTTTCACTATATCCTGACAGTAGAACATAAGACAGATAATGTGCCAAAAAATCTGGTTCCTCTGGCTCCTCCTAGTGCTCCTAATGGTATTTGTAAGAAGTGAGAGAGCGGCCGAGATAGTTGATTGGTGAGGGCGTAAAATACAGAAACTTTGGAAATAAAACTTGCAAATGCCATTAGGAGCACTAGGAGGAACCAGACGAAACTGGTTTGTTTTTTACAGATTATCTGTCTCATGTTCTACTGTCAGGATATATTAAAGTTTCAGCAAATATGACAAAGTTATTTTTATATAAATTACCTACTGCAGCTTTAATGTCTGTAAATAGTGTCATGGCAATTGTTGTAATATTTAAGACCAACGTTAAAAGGATTAATAAATGATCAAAGAAGTTGCAGACCCCTTCTATTTAACAAAAAAAGCCAGACTGTATCAAATGTATCAAGATTTAGTAAAACAGCAGCCAAGCAAAAACTTTGCCTGAATTAAGTATAGGATCATAGGAACGCATCTCACAATGACTGCCAGAGGCCAAAAATGATCTTGAACATTTGCTGGTTTCTTCGTCATCTATCATCTAGGAAACTCGATCTCTGCTGGACCAAACAAGTAATTCAAATGTGTCAGCTGTCAAATTGTGGTTTGCATTTTTCAATACTTCTTCACATTTTATAGATCAAACAATCGTTCAATCAGAAACTTTTATTTAAACTTTTTTTTATTACTTCATAATAATTAACTCATGATGGTTAGTTGTAATTGCAATAGTAAAACAAGCAAGTTTTATTTACTACATTTTAAAGACACTTTTAGTTGATTTTTAACAAAGTTGACAATTAATGTTCAGACAATTGACTAATTGACTACTCATTGCAGCTCTAATGTACACTTTAAAGGTCTGGTGTGTAGGATTTAGTGGCATCTAGCAGTGTAGTTGCTGATTGCAACATCCTCACCTCACCCCCCTTCCTAGCATGGAGTAGAAACTACAGTGGATGTGAAACCCGTGAACTCTAGAGCCAGTGCTTGGTTTGTCCGTAAATCATCCATCTTTTCTCAGTACACCTTAACTTTTCCCACCCTCAGCGTGTAAAAACTTCAGGTGATTATACACTAATGAAAACATAATGAAATATTAAATTATATATATATATATATACACCATTTCTGCCAATAGACACTGCTGAGGCAAAGACTACTGGACTGCACCAATTCTTTACTGGCTGGGAATTTCCAGCTTCTGCCTTTGACAGGAATGCTACGTGTTCCTGCTTTAAGGCGACTGTGATCCAGCCTCTGTCCAGATCATGAAAGCTGTTTGCTGTTTTACACACTCGCTGTCTAAAGTCTCTTTCCTGCTACACAGGAAGCGTTTTATGTGTCCAGTTGGATTAAACACAAGAAGAAGAAGTGAGTAGTTGTATGAACAGACAGGGAAGAGGACACTCAAACTTGACAGAAGGTGTAATTAACTAAGCAACAAAGGTACACGCTTAACAAATATAAAATAGGTCTTATAGTTGACAAAGCCTGCTGTTTCCACAGCAGGTAATTCTTCAGTGTGACTCCTTGAGCCATATTTGAACTTTAAGTCTTGCCTTTTCTCCTTTATGTTCTTCCTCTGATTTCATTCAGCATCTATCATCAGACTGCCAATACAGAAAGAAAGATGCGAAGAAGAATAGAATAGGTGCGGGCCAAGATTTGTCACTGCTCATTATGAAAAAAGGTTCATAAAAGAGACAAAGATGGAAGACAGAGGTGTGCAGTTTGAAGTCCAGCCTCTGTTTTTGTCGCTCCTGTTTCACATTGCTGCTACTGCTCTTGCTGCTGGGAGGTATTTCTGGAAACCAATATTCGTCTTTTCTTTTCTCTTCTCTCTCTGTCTCTCTCTCTCTCCCTGTCTTGTTCATTCTGTGTTGCTAAAAGAAAATAGGCACTATGACATCAGCCCTGCAAAACACTCTAAAAAAAGCCAGGAGAGAGAGAGACAGGGAGGGAGAAAGAAAAGACAGAGCAAGAGAGAGAGTGAGGTAAAAATAGTATAATGGCTGTGTGTACTTTAGACAAATTAGAAGCTAGGAGAGGGAGAGGAGTCACATGTGTAGCGTTGCTATAGAGACTGAGGGTGGGTCAGAAGTATTATGGGCTGGCATACTGTAGGTCATCCGCAACGGATGTTACACCAAGCTTTATTTCTTTGACAACATCTGGTCCAATCATTTACACAGCAAGTTTGCATATTTTTAAAGCTGCACTAACCAATATTTTCATATTAACAATTGGTCCAATGACTATGTGAGATGTGAAGGAGGTTACTCATATTGATGGACCCAAAAAAAATTATCACCAACTCTGCAGTTCCCCTCAGCTCTATGGAGTGTTTTAGCATCTTTCAGCTCATTGTTTTGGTTTACAGCCCAAAGCTTTGAAGCAACACTATGTAGACTTAGTATTTGTGCGATTTGGCGCCCCCAGTTGGAATACTACTGTCGAAAAAAAGCTGTACACGTGCATTTGTGATGATTACATTACTTATGTTTAAAATATAGCGGGTTGAAAACATTGCTAACACAGCCAAACATCAAGCAAGTGCATAAACACAAGACATAGCAAGCAGCTAATATAACTGACCAGTCCAAAAGCAAGGCCAGCTCGCCATCTGTCTGCAGCTTTTCATTTCACAGAGCTCTCGCAAACAACCAAAACTTGTTTTCTCTACTTAGCTTCCTCCGTCATCTCCTCACCCCGATCCGGTTCTAGCACAACCGGCGCCACTCTCCGACAGCATTCTTACCCCTGTCCCATCAACACTCCCCCATTGTTTTGAGCACCCAATTCAGTGCAGTACAGCTAAGCTAACTAGCTAACAGCAGCTAAAGGTAGCAGAATTTACTTGTTAGAGAGTTGTGGCAGAGCAGCTTGAGATATAAAAATAAAAAACAATTCTCCATAAAATATGATCCAGTTTCACCAAAATCAGTGACAAGGTTGGTGGTGTGTGATTACTACCGTAAAGCGTTATTCACTTGTTCTGACCCGAAACCAAATGTTACATAGTACAGGAATAGGTGAACATGGTGGAGCACTTAGCAGCTAATGCGCCAGATATTTCCGTCAGGAGTTGGTAGCGACCAAAACAGTGCTAAAAAGATAGTGAATATTGTTTAGAAAGAAACACGATGCCAAATGAATGCAGCAGTTTCTAGTTAAATTAATAAAAAACAGGTGATAAAGGGTTTAGAGATGGGAACTACTAATCATTTTGCTGGTTTGAATGGTTTCTTTCACACATTCATAGTCACTAGCTGTGTAGTTTGGCCATTTTTATGTTTTATTAAGTAAAGCAGTTGCATCAGTCATCATATAAAATGCATAACTAGTTTTGGCGAATAAATGTGATCAGTATTAGTCCAGAGCAATGACGAAGACATAAGCGAGTGTCTGTGAGTCTGCAAAGTCTGAACACATACACAAACACAAATATACACTGACATGGGTTCCACAGTGAGCCAACACTGTAATTGCTGAAAAGAAGATTAGAGTGGATATGTCCTGCTTGTACCAATTAACAACCTGCAGCATTGAGAGGTGGTATCAAGCCTGGCTCCACTCAGACTTTACTGTGGCAAGACCTCCATAGACATTATCGGTCTTTTAACAGCCTTTTTGCTCACACTCTAGATGTGTGTTTTCAGCATTAGATAAATTACTTAAATCTAAAGGTAAAGATAAAAGGTAGTGTATCCTGGGAGTTGTCCTCACACTATGTGAGAGTTCAAAATATTTTCTTCAAAGTTTCAAAAGGTTCACAAACAAAGATTATCCATACTTTCTAAACAGAGCAGTGTACAGCTGAAGATGGAAATCACGAGAGTGTGAGATTTATGGAACAGCGCCTGGGGTATTCTTGCCCTTTTTCTTCTGAAAAAGTGACATTGTGCTTCAAGACTGAGGAACTCCTTTAACATGCTTTTTATTGCATCATCACTCTCATCAACCCCGGGGCACAATTTCAAATTATTGACTCCTTTTCCTGTCCCCTTGTATTTGTGTATAAATGGATAGAGGAGCAAGTCAGTGCTCAAGGAATAAAAACCACGTTGATGGGTCATGACCCTTAATTATGTGAGAGAAAAAATGATGCACATGAAAAAATTCATGGATTTTCTCTTTCATTTTATTTGGAAGACCATGCCCTAAGCTTTGGGGGATAAACAGAAAACAGAAAGTATATGAGTTAGCTGCGGACTACAACTTGTTCTGCACTTGAGCAATGAGCGTCTTTTTTTTAGATTTATCTTACCTTTTCAGGGATTTATCTTAGCTTTGGAATAACAGCTTTGGGGGATGTGAAAAGAAAGTATACTGTTTCAACGGATTCAGTGAGTTAGCTGTGGGCTACAACTTGAGCCCTGTTTTCTTTTTTTAGCCTATATTTGTTAACATTTTAGTAAACTGGCAGCATTAAAAGTATGCCAAATTAGCTACTAGCAGTTCTTCTTTGCAGTGTGGCCATGGATGCACAGACAGCTCTCCCTGGATTGCTTTGATACTGCAGGAAACTTAAAAACATGAAGATTCTCAGGCAAGTTCTGCACAATAAGTGTCTTTTTCTATAAGAATTTATGGACGTGATCCGTGAGTAATACATAGAAACTGTCAGTCACACTGAGTCTAAAATATGTGCATCATGTATGTGTTCAGATTTGACTGAGTTATGAGACTGAATCAGAGAATTTTGACGCAAAATGCAGCAGTCAGGCGCTAAGGGTTTTAAAGCACCTTAATTGCCTTGATGAGCTGCGTGCCACAGCCACTGCTGCTCCAACTGCTGACGGTGTTGATAAGCAGGTCAACTGCTAACTAGCTTCCCGTTGTTTTTAGAACACGGGCATGCACCTGCATCTGTGGCTCTTTTTCCATGCCCCCACTGGGGAGGCGCACCTTACGGTTTGAAAACCTGACCTGCACTGTCTATCCTTATATCCTATTCTACCAATAAAACCTGTGAGCCCAGCGCACACACACATCCTCTTTTTTCCCCCAGACATTATAACACTTTTTACATTTAGATCCAAACCTTTTGTCTGATGGCCCCTCAAACCTCCAGCACACAGCAGCCCCCCCCTCCCCTCCCCACCTCTCCTCTCCCAGAGATGACTCACCGGCGGTGGGCATGGCAGCACTGGAGCCCCTGTTGTCACTCAGGAGCTCCAGAGGCTGGTGGTGGCTGTCTGTGCTGGCAGAGGAAAAACAGGACTCAGTCTCATAGATGGTCTGCAACATGGCGCACAATCCTGACACCGTGGGATGCAACAGCATGCCAAGACAAGAGGCAGCACTCTATTTTGTCACAAAAAAAAAAAAATAAAAAAAACTTAGTTTCACAACTCTCCACAAGTGCAGTGCTTTGAACCACCACCTTCTCTTGTGAGCGTATACGAGAGGGGTTGGGGATGGAGTATGAAGACGATGGGTGTTGGACATTGTGGTTGGTTAGTGCTATGTGGTGAGTGGGTGGTTCCAGGATGGAGGATCGTGTGTTATAGAGATTAGTGTTGATCAGTTAGGTCAGTGTGGTAAGGCATGAGCGAGGACGTAAATTTAGAGCCTATGGGAGAGCGCTCTTCCCGAGGTTTTCATTTTGCTTTCCAAAATGTGAGAACGAAGCGCTGAGAAGATGACAGAGAGAGGGAAATGGAAGGAAGGGAGGAGGGGGAGAGGACGGAGCAGTATAATAAAAAAAAGGAGAAAATGGAGGAGAGGAAGGCTTGGAGAAGAGAGCTGGCAAGTTAGAACCTCCCCCAGAAAAATGAACAGTGCCAGTAGATCACGACGCCCGTCCCCTTATGCCTGCGCTTGATAAACCCACAAAAAGTTGCTTGTTGGTGTTTGGGGGGGGGGGGCGGGGGGGGCGGTCAGAGTGAGCTTTGTACGGCGACCAGAAACAAGCGTGCTGGTCAGTACGGCTAATATTCACTGTCTGAGAAGTCATGTGTGTGTGCTGTGTTGTGACGCTCTTTTGAGCTGCTGAATGAACATTGAGAGATGGGAGAGAAGAACAAGAGGGAGGGGAGGATGTGGGAAGGTGGCTGAGGTCTCGCTCTCTTAGAGATGACGATGTGAGAGAGTAGGCTTAGAAGTAGATCGAACAAATGGGCATGCAGTAAAGTGCGACAAATTAGCACCATCAGGCACTGAAGAAAAAAGTCAGCAACCGCAGTCCTCCATTTCGTTTCCAGAATCACAAACCATAAACAACGAGCAGAAAAACGAAGTATTGCGAACCAAGCAGTAGGAAACAACCTCACCTCTTCTATACTACATACATCCACAAATCAGATAAATCTTCTGTCTTCACACCTTCAATCACTCTCATTTGTTTTATTCTGCAACGTTTCTGTGGTAGATTGGCTTTTTTTTTTTCCCAGAATAAAGAACAGGAAGGGGAGAGAAGAGAACATTTCAACACAGGAGATGCGGGCGCTGAATTGGAGGGGGGACTATAACTGAGCCTGCAGGGAGGAGGAGGAAGGACAGGGATAAATAGTAACAGAGATGACTTGATTTTAGAAACAGAGCCTACATGCCTTCTGGTTTGGGTTTAAGACTGTGGGGTGGGGGGGTTGCATTTCAGCGCGGTCATCGATATTTCTACACAGCATAAGCACGCCCAAGATCG
>NW_023339696.1:2330982-2338732 GCF_004916995.1 Morone saxatilis
CCCAGAGATCACCTGCCAATCAAACAGTGTGGGCGGGACTGTGACCCCCTCTTCCTCTGGTTTTGTGCTGATGCAGTCTGAGTATCTAAAGGTGGACACTTTTTTTAAGCTCAGTGGCCGCTCATGCTGCTGCACTGCCCAGTGTGCGCTGTGTAGCCTTGTGGCGCTGGGGATGGTGATAGCGGCGTTTCCATTGGTCCACCAAGACTGAAATATCTCAACAACCCTTGCATGGATTTTGTGATCCTTTTACTTATGCAGGGCTGTGTGTTGGCAAGAATCTGGCGATACGTATCACGATACAGGGGGTTACGATTCAATATACTGTGATATATTGATATACTGCAAGCTAGGCAATCACTAGGCAAGATCACTCTGTTATGGTTGCATAAAAGGAATGCAACCATAACAGAGTGATCTGCATTTGTATTCATCACATCTTAGCCCTCAGTTTATGTTCACAACAATGCTATCTAACAGTTGTAGGATAAACCACAAAAATCTAGAAAGTGTTTGAGAATCGATACATTTTCACTTATTCAGTAAATGCTTTATGTCAACATCTACTTGAGTCCAGAGAGGATATATATATATATATATATATATATATATACATACATATATACACACACACATACACACACACACAGACATACAAACTAACTAAACATCATAACGTTGACAATATCATTGTGAGCTTGTTAGCATACTGCATTTTTTTTCTTGCTGAAAAAAAGCTCCAAGTATGAAGCTACAGCCAGTTAGCTTAGCATAAAGACTGGCAAAGGGGGTGGAAAACATCCAGCTGCTAGCACCTCTAAAGCTCACTAATTAGCTTGTTATATCCTCTCGATTTCAAAGGGCAATCTGTGCCCGGCCAAGAAATAGATACAATTGTAAAAAAACAATTGTAAAACTCCCGGTAAAATCACAATGTGTTGCTGTTTTTACGCTTCCAATCAAACACCAAGTCCAAACCGAATGAAAAGCGGTTTCCATCATGTGTCCCACCTGGGAAATGTCATGGAGAATCACGGAAATGTCGCTCTATAACCAAAAGCTGCACTGCTCACTCTTCTCACATCGCTTTCAGTGTGGATATTATTAATTGAAACTGCTGGCTGCTATTTATAGTATTTGTTTGTTCCATTCAGCAGCTCAGCCCTAAGTGAAGCTGTGCTTTAAGCGATAGGTTCCAGTGTTTTAACGGAGCGTAACGGGATGCCACTGACTGCTGGGGTGCAGGGATTACAAAAAAACAAAGGATCAGAATAAATCAGGCTTTATGCAACCGATGCTAATACATAAAAAAATCTCTGAATGGCCTCAGAACGATGTATGGAGAGGTGATAGAATATAATTTCAATAATGTAGATGATTTGGAGTCCTCTGTATTCATCTCAGGCTGACTGTTGCTGCTGTGATGACAGCTTCCTTTCCAGGAATGATAATATTTCATTGAATCATCACCTTCATACCACCTCCTCCTCATCACCTTCATCGCCCTAATCATCCTCACCTCCTGTGTAAACAGCTCTGTGTGTCCTCAAGCTGATTTCGGGCTGCCTCAGTATGACTCACAAGCAGAGAGACTAAATACATCGAAAGAAGAGAAATATGTTGAAAACTCATTGAGAAGGTCCTGTATTGGTTTACACTGACTTGAGCTGCTGCAATGCTTTTCTGTTATCCAGTACTATAATGATTTATTAAAGACTTTTCCTGTTATCTTACATCTCTACATTGTCATTTCCAATCAGTCTGGCAGCAGGAGAGACAGAGAGAGATGCGACTGACCAGGCAACACGTCTGACATCCTAATGGTCTCACATACTAAACACATCTGTTAAAGGTGTGTGTGTGTGTGTGTGTGTGTGTTTGCCTACTGCAGTAGCTCAGTGGATGACTCATCTCTGCGTTTCTATTTGAGGCGCATCAACCCCTGGAGTCACACTGCTGTCTGTGTGTCTGTGTGTGAATGTGAGCGTTATGTACTATATCTGTAACCATGACAACCAAATTACAGTCAGTCAGTCAACCAGTCACTCAGTCCGAGACAAGGCTGTTATAAAAAGTACCTGAGGACGGCTTACAGGTGTTCCAATTAACCCACTTATTCTGCCCAACATTGACTGTCACAAATATACAGAGACAAATACATACTTTCTATGTCTCCATACGCTCACACCAGTTCATTTGTTATCCGATATATCCACGGACACTCCAGACACAGATTCAACTCGGACAGCAGTCAGAGCACATAACAAACAACTCCATGTTTTACGACTACTCTTTGATTTTTGGCATCCTGTTCAATGTAAAACTCCTTGTGTGGCCATTTGTTCTTTTACTATGACTTGTCCTACAGTAACTAAGGGTTAGCAGGCTAAAATGCTAAACTAGGATGGTAACATTACAACTGGGTAACATCAGCATGTTAGCGTTATGCTCGAAGCACCACTATGTCTATGTGGTTTCACAAAGCATCTAGTATGGCAATAAAGTCTTAAAAAAAGAAAAAATGAGTGAGTGGAGAGATTTCCAACACAGTCACTGCCATTATGCTGATGTTTGAAAGGTGTAACGTTTACAATGTTTGACACTTAGTTTGTTAGCATGCTAACATTAGCTAATTAGCGCTAAACACAATTTACAGCTGAGGCTGACTTGTGACTATGCTGCTTCTATAATACCTTCATAATAATGGAGGAAAAGGAAAGACTCCCCAATCATGAACATGTTTACAATGGACATAAGTGACAAAAATAAAAAGACCATTTGGATCACTAGCTGTGACACCTGTCAACATGTTAATATTCCAACCCATGACCACTAAGTGTTGTTCAAACTCATTTTGAGTTTGGGCAAACGTTAGTTACATATTTTGGTGATTTGTTAACTGATATAAATTATAATATTTTCAGCATACATTCATGCATAGCTAGAAACTGAACAAAAAGAAAAACATCATTGTAGCATGTGCAAAGGTCTGGGCACGCTACACTGATAGCAAACAGTTTTGCGACTGCTATCACGTTGACAAAATCTGTCCACGGTCAGACAGACAGACATAGAAACACCTGGCAAAGTAAAACCACTTCTGTGGTAGTTTGCGCTACACTAGGTGTCACCAGGACAGACACACAGACACACAGACACACACTTACTAAGAGAATACAATACCAGCCATACTGTCACGGCTTGTAAATATAAAATACATTAAAACAGCATTCAGAGCTCTTCACATGAAACAATAAAACAGTTTGTTTGCTACAGCCATAAGTGACATTCAACCATATTATCACACTCACACACACACACACACACACACACACACACACACCTATCCACTTGTCACTGAAGGGCAGCAGAGAAACAACATACAGTAAAGTATGATGATATGACTGACTCTGTTATTGACCTCAGTGAGTGCGAGCCATGCATCAGCTGGAAAGCGCTGCTTCAAATATTTCAGTCCTCCTCGCACTATTTACCCCCAGTCAGTAAACCGAGCTGCTGGCTCAATAAAGTTCCCTTTATATAATTGACTGAGCTGACAAGTGCAACAACAAACAACACAACTGAAGTAATCCATCCCCAAGAAAAAAAAAAAAAGGTTTGCATTGCTCATATGGATTCAACTGCACAATAAATACAGAGATCATGGAAAGAACTTAGAAGAAAAAAATAGACATTCGACAACCAAGGGATTCAATCTAGCGGTGTCCAGTCACAAGCCAGTCCCCAATGTTTTTGCTACCATTTGGTAAACCAGTATGAGCTGTCTCACTCCAGTTACACCAGTACCACAGCAGCTCTTTGAGATGGAAAGACAGATAGAGAACTTACTTGAGGTGTGTGATGAATTCATGAAGTTTGAACCTGAACTTGCTTCCCCGGATCCTTCCACTGTGTGTATGTGTGCGTTAAAGTGGGTCCTCGGAGTCGGCCATGTGTTGGAGGACAGACGATGGACAGACAGATGAGTCAGACGTTTTTCTGCAAAAGAAGAAAATTAAAAGAAATTTATTGAACAGTTGACTGCTAAACCCCTCCCACAAACAGCAATTGTCCAATCATAGTTTAGCAACCGTAACTAGGCCCAGCAGTGAGGGTCCATATATAGACTTTGGAAGGTGTAGGAAATGGATTAGTATGTTTATCTCTGCAAGAGTTAGCATTGTGATTGTTAGCAGCTAACTAGCTTACTAACAACAGCAGTGGCTTAACCCAGTGGTATTACAAGTCACACTACAGTCTTTGAGAGGTCACATGTTACATTTGAACATTTTAGTATTTCCCTGCTGTGTGGAAGGTGGGTTGAGGTCAGCGTTGAGGCTAATGCTAGCAGCTGTGTCCTGCCCCTTATTGTTCAGCCACCCCTGTTCACCACATTGGTTAGCCATCCTAAAAGCACTCTCTTTGTAAAAAGAAAAGGTGTTTGGAATGCAATGAAGCATAAATCCAACCTCCAAGTATTTGAGCTAAGCAGTCCAACAAGCTATTGTTAGAACAAAGTTTAATCAGTTACAACCAAGCCCCCAAGGAGAGCGCAGGGCCAATTTGACATAGTGGCTAAACTATGTAATTACAGCACTGTCACATAATGCACACTGCCTCAAAAACACTTTTTACCTTAAGCTTGCATTGTGAAAGAAGCGACTGTAAAACAGTGGATACATCAGCACCCTGTGAAATAAGGTTTTTTATCCATTTGCTATGATAAGATGGAAAGTCTATATGAGCCGCACTGTTAAATTATTTTATCTCCATTCAAGATAGCGGGGGGTTAACTGGAAGCAAGCAGCTCGACCGGCGAAGTCTCTAAAGCACTTGCTCTATGGGCTCCACAGTGTGGAAGCATATGCACAAAGTCCTCAGAATCTGTCCAACTTCTTTGGCCCGCCCCCCCAACGCTGTAACCAGTTCTTCTTCTTACATCCAGGCTTATAATACTAACAGTAGCTAGCTCTACAGCACAATAACAGTGCTGTCTCTTTATTTCCATGTCTTCTACGTCATTTAATGATGACATGCAACGTGGTATTGTCTTTGATGATACCATACTCTTAAACAGGGTTTTTGTTTTAAAATGAGTTAGAAACATTTAAAAATCAGCATAGACCACCATGGGCCGTTTTCAACAACACTGGTCATTACAGACAGCAAAATCAATCATCTCTGGCTGGAAATGAAGAAGCTGGCTTTTGTCTGAATCTGCCACAACTATCAGTGTTAATGTGAGAACAGAAAGCTCCGTTTTTTTAGTCCTACAAGGGAAAGGCCTCCAGTGCCAGTGTGAGTGCTGCTGGGGAGTCAGTTTCCACTAAAATGTGTTTCCTGGTGGCTTCTCCTCAGCGCGTATTGTTCTTGTGCCATTGTACAAGGAAATGATGGAGGAAGAAATGTGCTTAATGAATGAGCAGCATTCTATTGTGGAGTCCGATAACTTCCTGTAGTCACTAAAGGCTTTTGGTCTCAGATGAAGAGTTCATTATCCAAACTTTCTGATCTCTTTTCAGTCTGTCTGACTTGTACTTTACATGTACTGTAGTTTAGCTTTTATTTCGAAGAAATGTTGCAAACTTGAATTGTGAGAGCCTTCAGGATCACCAAACTTTTTTTTTTTTTTTAATTTCTCCAAATTTTGCAGAAAGGCATAGGTGGAACTAATAACATTAATAAAGACTCCGTCCCAGTATTTACTTCAATGGCAGGCAGCCAAAATGTCTGCTGTGAAAAACGTCTTCAATCCCGGTCTTACTTGCAGTTATGTGTTACTGTGTGGATAACTATTTTTCATGCTGTTGACAGCGAGCTATACTTGATATACAAGAATGAATTTGTGTGCATGTTGCTTTTCGGGACTGAATGTGGACGTCTCATATTATATAGAATTGCCAACTATGAGTGCATCATGTCACAGTTCGATAAGAATAACACATGGGTTATTGTAAGCTAGTGCTATACAGGGTGTGACCTATTCGCTCTAGTATGAGGTGCTATACCCGTGTTTTGTGTACGTGTTACAACTACCACGCGCCAGACATAACCACCACGAACCATAGGGCAAGACAGTTCAACGATTCTCCACGACAAACGAGAATTGTGGTTTTTTTTAGATGCTCGGGATCACTTCCGACCGTTGTATAGGTCATATGTTTTACTTATCATCTCTCTTTTCATCTCAGTTATTATTAGGTGGAACACTATACACTTGAATATACCAAAGAAAAAATCATTTGTTAATCGAGACTGTTCAATCATCATTCTCTAGCTAGAAACACGAGCGCTGCTGCAGCGTGGTAATCAGTGAACCCCAGATCGCTTCCGGCCACGTGGTGTTGCGACTATGATGTTCACACAAATGATTTGCACAACTCTCATTTATTTCAACGATATTATAATGATATTATTGCTTTTGAATGAAGATTCTTTCAGATTCTTCTGTCATTTTTTACTTATTTAAATCCCAAATGTATCTGGTTTCTTATTCTCGGTATAAATAATTGTAAATGATCTGATATTTTTTCTTATGTTGTGTCTGACATTTTGTTTGGTTTTTATGAAAAAATGATAATTTAATTTGACACAGTTGTGTATCAATGCCTACATTTCTGAAATGTTCCTGCGTGTGGTTGTGTCCGAACCAAACAATTGCGTTGAAAAGAATTACATCCACCAGTAAGGAAAACAAGCCTGCAACCCTGATTGCTTACTTGGCTCCCTGGTCCTCTGGCGCCACCTACTGGTCCTTGGTACAGTGCACTGTTGGTGTGGAAATATGAGAGAGAGGGTGAGACCAGAGAATAAGACGGGACAGAGAGAGAACAGGATTACACAGAAAAACGGCACACTTCCCGACATCCTGAATAATTGTCTTGAATGAATGTCAGAGTGTGGTGTGATGTGTGTGTGTGTTGTGTGTGTGTGTGTGTCATGCCTGAAGAGATGATTATGTGGTTTGAGGACATGTCTAGCTCTTGCAACCCAGCCTGTGCACCACAAAACTCGTTTGTACTTCACGCCACACACATAACAGGCACACACAGCAAGCAACAGCAAGGTCTGTCCTGAGGTCTGCTGGCTCAGGGCCAAACACAGATCCACACTTATTAAATGCTCTTAACATAGGAGGGGGGGTGCATCATAACCGTGGGTGGCTACTCCATCAATCCAATCAATCATCATCAACATCAAATTCAATCACATGTGCAGTGTAATGGAATGTATGGTGAACATGTGGGCAAAGGTAGAGTGAACTGGTCCAATTGCACTTTAAGTTCATTTGCATGTATTTCAAACACTAGTTTATTTTAAACATATGTTTACCTGTACAACTCATGCAATCTAACACAACAGCCCTGAAGAATAAATATTAAAATAAAGCACTACAATGAGCAAGTTTGGGGTTTTGGGGAACTGTGATTCCAATCTACGGTACACTTTGAAGCTGTAGCATGGCCCCAGTGTTTCTAATATATCAATAAGGTTCCTAGCTCGTGTATGTAATGGGGTGAACATTGGAAAACGTTCAAAGCTGCAGTAGGTAACTTTTTATAAAAAATAACTGTTTTGTCCATATTTGCTGAAAACCTGAAACCAGTAGAACCTGAGACCCCAGAATAACTTGTAAAAAAAACAGGTTCCTCTGGCCTCCTCCTAGTGCTCTGAATGGCATTTCTAAGAATCCACTGCATCTGAATGAAAACGACCAATCCAGAGCCAAAGGAAACATAGTTGAATGTAA
>NW_023339696.1:2338757-2338908 GCF_004916995.1 Morone saxatilis
GTTTTGTCTGACAAACAGCCCAAAAACCCCCAAATACACAGTCAACGATAGAAAACGGAGAATGGTTGGAATAGTTGTATATTTCATACATATTTATTTATTATTAGGTGGAACACTATACACTTGAATATACCTGGCTGTTATTCATTTA
>NW_023339696.1:2339008-2342965 GCF_004916995.1 Morone saxatilis
TCTGGATGTACAAACAGATGAAATAATCAAACAGGCACTTCTAGTCAGACCAGCACTGAATACATGAATACTAGTGTGAGGTGTCACATATAGTATCAACACATGTTATATTACCATCTAACAGGAAACTGGCAAGAAAGAGGGTGTGTGGGGAAAAGAATTCACCTGTTGAATCATGTGTTTTTCTGTCGACAAATTTCACAAAAACAAGCAACCAGATGGCTTTGTAAAAATATAATAGATAGGGAAATCTACACTTTTAGAGAAACTGACTAAGCTAAGATTCTGTATAATTTACACACACTAGGTTGCAGCCTGCAGGTCCCAGTGTAAGTTGTGGCTATTCAGAGGTTTAATCTTTTGCTGTTGAGCTGATTAGATCTGCCCTCAGTGATTGAATTATTTCCTACCAGCAGTAACCAGTATCAGTTTCTCACATTTACAACAAACCAAAATTCATGACAATTGGTTTAGAATTAAGCGATTTACAGTAGATTTTGTAAGTCAGCATCTCTCATAGAGATGATAAATAGCAGATTTTGACCTCCACAATATGGCGACTTTGCAGACGTATAGCGGCGGCATACAGCAGTGCATGTAGTATCTATGTTTCTATGGCGGACACCCCTAAAAAATGCCTGGTCACCCCAGTTTAGTGTCAAACACTGTCAAATTTAACACACATTAAATAACACGTTAAAAAGTTAATTTAATGATCTGCTTTTAGACTCAGCGATAGGCTTACGTTCAATTAAAAACAAATAATAAAACAATATATTGATTTATAAGGCCAGCTTTAGATAATTCCATTCAATGTGCCAGAATAATGTAATATTTTGGGCTTTCCAAGCAAATATTAATACATGGATGGTAAATCTGAAAATATTTCTGTAGATCCACCTCTGCCTGCTGACATGACGCAGTGTACAGGGGGGTCTGAAGATTTGCTGAAAGTAAAAATAGTCGTGGCCTTACAAATCTCACGTTGTAAAGTTGAAACAGCTCGTATCTATGTAGCAGAGTTAAAAAATGAATGGAGGTACCAGCTGTACAGTCTATGTGTAAAATGACTGTACAGACTGGCGCCTGCAGACGTATCACACATATTCCAGCTGCTGATGGCGGCAGGTATCTAGAGGGGAACATATTATGATCCACAGGCTTATCACAGTGATAGCAGCTAAACTGAAGAGAAAGAGAGATTTTTCAGTTGTTATCTGCTTGTACTGCCTTTCTCTAAGACCTGTCAGTCAAACCGAACGAGATTTACATTTAGGTGGAGTGCATACAGCCTGCTTCTCCCTGCCCCACCCTAACCACACCTCACCCCTCCAACTCCTGTCACGCTCTGATGACACTTTGAATAACAAACTGTTGTGTTCTCTTGTACTAATGTCAAATATGTTTTACCTTATCATGTCAGCATGAAATGCTTTCAGACAGTAACAGTCTTGTAGTTTCAGTTCATTAATGATATCCAAATATACATTTTTAACCAGTTAAATGATCTAAGGACTTAAAGCAGCCAAAGTGAGGAAGCTGGAGGTAAAGGTGAGGGCCACTGGGAGAAAGCCACTTCCAAACTATGTTTGCCTCAAAACACTTGAGGTTGTTAACTAAGGAGACCCTTAGGGCAGTGGTTCCCAACCTTTTTCTATTGAACTATCATTGACCAAATTACATATTTCATGGATATTTCATATCATATTCAATGCATAACAATGACAGTAAGAGGATTTGGAGCAAATTATTTCCTGTGAATATTGATAAGAGAGTAAGGAGGAGGAAAAAATACAGATGGATGAAAAAAAAAACTGAGAAATACTTTGAGTGTCAAAAAGTACTTCTGGGCAAAACCCAAGGGTCAAAACGCTTCTGGGTCATTGCTTTACCCATGTCATCGTTTGGGAAAGAGCAAACCAAAGTTATATTTTGACCCTGTTCTCAAATATAGAGACATTATGTCAGTGCTCAGTTCTAGGCATGATGTTTTTAAATAAGTGAAAGACTTATGAAGGGGATATTCTTGATGGAAAATGTACTTAAGCTTCATGGACCTAGCAAGTTGATTTCTCTGCATTTGTTTTCAATTCACCCCATGTAAGTTTCTCAGGGGGATACACAAATATATACCCACCTCTTTTATTTTCAGCCCTATAAGGAGGAAAACACCTGCCATAGGTCAGGCTTGGGTTGAGTAAAGAAATCGATAAAACCTTTATATTTTATTAATAATGCATGCAACTTTAATTTGTGAGTGAATTTATTTATTAGCTTTATAGTTGTATGTGCACAGTGTAGTTTTCTTTAGCTTGTAATAAACAATGTCAATTATTTCTTTTATTTTAGGCAGAAATGTGGTTTCTGGTTGGGCTCTGGCCAAAAACTGCTTCTGTGGTTTGTCTTAGTTTGGGCTCACACAGAATTGTTTCAGGCTCTGGTTGGGTTCAAAGCACTGCTGCTGGCTCCACAGTTTACTGTTCATTCTTTTAGGATAATTTTTAAGAGTGCTGTGGAGGAATAAAACAATCCAACCTATAATAAACCATATAAAATGGACAGTAAGACGCTGTCTGTCTGAGGTGTTGGGATCTATTGGGAGGAGACTTACAAATACATACAAATGTATAAAAATGGAGTTCCTGCCTCCCAGTGTCTGCTCAAACAGACTCAGAAGAACACATTTAAATCCTCTGTATTAAGTGAAACTCCTGAACTCTTTGCTCATTAAGCAGGATGAGCTGCTCTGATTGGGAACTCCACTCCACCTGCCTTTGTCTGGTTTATTTCATCAGTACTGTAATCAAAGTGAGTAGGATTTGTGTGGATTTGATTATTTGATTTCACTGTTTGGCAGTTTAACAGCAACCTGTCGTTCTGCAGCTTCTGCCAGCACCCTGCACCCTCCGCCTCCGCATGCAGATTCTGGCAGACTGTCACAACTTGAATTTACCGATGACCTGACTTTGAACATTGCTCATGTAAACTGACGACCACAGCGAATCATTGAAGTGCAAAAAGGAAGCATTAAATATAATAGTGGATCCAAACTACATGTTAGAGACATAATAAAACATGTTCAGGTCTTTACTTGGTTATTTTACCATGAATTAGCTTGAATGAGCTTAGCTCAGCTTAGCTAAGCTCATGGCTTTTGACAAACTATTAATGTATGTATTTTAGAAATGTTGGACCTGGTTTCATTATATTATCCCTTCTTTCTCCAGGAAACTATATCCAGAGCTATGTCAAGGATGTGACCATTTCTTCCTCTCCTCACTTCCAGTATGCTGAATAAATAAAAATGATACTTATTAAATATTATTTAATAAAGTTCACCAACATAATGTGTATAACATAATTTAACATAACTTTCACTCTGGATGGATAGTTGTGCTGATATGTGTACAATAATGCAACTACTATAAAGAGACTTTGTATTCAAGCAGCAAAACTGAAAATTCTGTATAATAATAAAATTGACAGGACAGAAAATATTTAATATTTTCATATTTTTAATTTGGACTGACAGCTGTGATGGGCTGGACTCCCCCTGAGGACGGCTTCTAGTTTATACTGGATACACCTGTGTGGAATCTATGTGCAACAGCAAACGCCGATGAAAGACAGTAACAGTTAGATCCTGAAAAGATTTAAATGATCAAATAAGGTACGTCAGCTGTGCTACGTGCGTAAATGCGCAGTGCACTGGGTGACACGCATATCGCTGCTGCTGCTGTGACTACAAGTATTTAATAAAGTCAGAGGAGAGAAAACTAAAAAGCGAAATTGTAGGGCAAAAAAAACCTAACAAACAAAATAAATGATTATTTTGTAATTGTGGAGAGGTTTCTTTATGCGCTTCCTTTAAGTACTGTGTTTATGGAATAATGTTCATGAAGCGTGAGAGTGGATGAACCTGACATATAGAGTGAAAAAAACAAAATATTTCGAATA
>NW_023339696.1:2343065-2345134 GCF_004916995.1 Morone saxatilis
GAAATTTCCCCATTGTGGGACTATTAAAGGAATATCTTATCTTATCTTATCTTATCTAATCTTTCTTGAATTTTCCTAAACTGTCGTGTTTAACGTGTTACCGAACAGTAAATCTGGGGCCATGTAGTTCCAGCACTGAAAAACTGTGCACACTGTAAGAGTGTGAGTAATGGGAGTTAATAGGAGCCCAGTACCTCGTTTTTTTTCTCCAGCGGGTAATTTTAGCCTGTTTTGGAGGACATGTTAGGGAGCAACAGAGCTCCATGAGATAAAAAGGTCAACAGGCCTCTGTTTCATAAAAAGTAATTTTTTGGTGAAAGTTAACTATTTTGCAGACAATAGTGTTATGAAATCTACATTATTCAATGACACTTGTTGCTTGTTGAGCCTCATTCTAACGTGTGTGTGTGTGTGTATTGTTGCAGTGTGACGTTCTCATCCCCCTGAGAGACCATGACTACTGGAGAAAGAGGCGAATTTCTGCACGACAGGCACACGGTGCACGGAAGTCTGGCGCTTGCAGCAAGTGTCCGTGCTGCAGGGAGGACCAGGTTAGACATCTGGATTATAAAATTAACAGAACAGTTCAAATTGTTTAGTCATACGCTGCTGATGATGGAATCCATGTAGAAAATACTTGAAGATCATTTGTATTGTCCTTGAAGTTCTAACTGCAGAACTTAAATGGGCAGAATATGTGAAGGGTCTTTGACTTATCTGTAGTTCATCTGATGGAGATTGTCTCTTGTCAGATTATAAAAATATACATTTTAGAGGGGTGGACTCGAGTCACAAATCTATTGACTTCAGACTCGACTTGACAAAATTTGAAAAAGACTGGCAACTCGACTGCAGTCAATACTTAATTATTCCCCTGATCCAATTTGTCTGACCAAATCTGACTGGGGAACTTGACTAGGTAGTTGCCTGTCTTGTCTTGGGACTTGAGACTTGCAAAACAATGACTTGTCCACCTCTGTTAATAGTAAAAATGTTATCAGAGTCTGACATCCTCTCGTGTGCTGCTGACCTTCCCCAGGTGCTGAATGTGACCCCAAGGCCCCAGCAATCCACTGCTACAGCCAAACTTCCAAAGAGGAAGCGGAGGTCCGCGCCCAGTCCTAACAAACCCTCTGCTGAACATCCAAAGAAGCTGAATTTAGTGCCCAGGCCTCTATCCACCATCCCTCCTGCTGAGCTACCTGTTGTGTCAGATGTGCTGCCCAGCCCTCGGACCTCCACTGCTGATAACCAGCCGAGCTCCACTGCTGTAAACAATGACAGCCCACTGAGAATACACAACTATTCTGTGGAAGATTACCAGCAGATCTACCATGAGGTGGTAGATGATATGCTGAGGTATGTTTGTGTATTCGCATCCATTAGATCACAAAGTTTATCACTCAGCCTTTCAACATAGAAGCTTTTCAATCACAATAATCATGATTCAATTTGTGTACATTCCACTCCTCATAGATACAAGAATGGCCGGGCTCGTCCATACAGTCTGGGGCTGGGACTACGTATTAAACAGAAACTGTGGGAGCGACTGAATCGCCCCACGATGACGGTGTCAGAAAATGATAGTGGACTCATGCATGTGGACATATCATATGGAGTTGGAAGTTCTCCACCCCTTTATAATATTGACACGCTGGGAGAACCGAGCCCTGCTCAGCCACCAAGTAAAAGGGCTAAGAACTCAAAGTGACATTGAAGGAGAAGTTACTCTGCATCTGTAAATATTATACTAGTTCAATAGAATAGGGTTTTTTAAACACCAGTAAATGCAGCCTTTAATTCAACCTCAACCTCAACCACCACCTATCACCTGCCAGGACTACAGTCGCCTCCACCCACTTCAGATCTAAACTCTGCCTTACTATGACATCAACCATCTGCTGCTCTAGTCTTCACCTACAGACAGCAGAAAACTGTAAAGATATACTCCACTGAAACCTTCTGCCAGAAACATCAAATGCCACCTCCACCTGCCAATTCCTCCAAACACATCTGTTTTAAACCTGTGCCTGCAACCTGCACCACTGCCTCCACCTGCAGATTCTGGC
>NW_023339696.1:2345234-2351215 GCF_004916995.1 Morone saxatilis
AAATAACTTTTTGTCATATTTACTGAAACTTTCACTATATCCTGACAGTAGTACATGAGACAGATAATCTGTGAAACAATCAGGTTCCTCTGGCTCATTATAGTGCTCCTATTGGGATTTGCGACAATCTACCAAACAACCAATCAGAGCTGAGCTGAGCTACTGTCAGGATATAGTGAAAGTTTCAGCAAATATGACAAAAGCTTATTTCTATAAAACCTACCTACTGCAGCTTTAACTGTTTGTCATTTAAGGACATAAAGAGTTTATTTTGAAATAATTTTCTCCAATTGAGTAGCCTTTACATGTACTTACACTGTTTAAAAATTCAGTACTTGTACTTTTATCAGTCAGCCTGTCAGATTTGATTTGGAGTTCACATCAGAAGTAGGCTAAGTAATAATGTTATAAAGGAAACTAGCTGTATATAAAGTAGCTGAGCTCCACCTCAACCAACTACAACAATAAAATGCTACTCATACTTAATGCACCAGGTAATACAATAATGTAAACCAAACACTGGCAGGGGCAATTCTGTATAATGAGTCATTTTACTTTTTGTACTTAAAGTACATTTTGCTGATAATATGCTACTTCAACTCAAGTAAAATTTAGAATGCAGGACTGACGATACACTAATAAGGTTTACATTAATAACATATAGTAAGATTAAACATTATTTAAAGATCCCCTCCAGACATCTATTAAGACAGCATGCTTGGAACAGTAATGTGTGTTTGATATCTTTCTGCTAAAAACCTCCTTCTACCTCTTTAAAAATGTCTTTCTCTTCCTTAGCATCCTAATTAAATTCATTTTAATTTAGTTCAACAAAGAGTACAGCCCAAGGCACAAGTTCATTCTTTGTATTTGTCTTTCTCAGATCATGGAGGATTCTGCTCCACGTACCGGTCGCTCTATGTTTGCGTGTCTGGTGGGAGCGTCACAGTTGCTGGGTGTGACGTCAGTGGTGCTGACCGGTGTGTGGATGGGTCACTACCACGGGGGCTTCGCCTGGAATGGCTCAGCACAGGAGTTCAACCTGCACCCTCTGTGCATGGTGCTGGGGCTGGTCTTCCTGCACGGCGACGGTGAGTCTATACTGATCACTGATTACTGTCAGTCTCAGAGGAAGCTGTACAGTTTCACTATCCCAAAATTCATTTTATTAACATTTTTATGGACGTCTTCTACTTCAATGGACAAAAGGTATCAACGTTGAAAGGCTGTAGTTACATGTGCCCCAGACTGCTTAACACCACTTTAAATGTATTGAATGATAAACACAAACTTGTTAAGGCTATCGTATCGCATTAAAAAGTGAGGACCTGATTTGCCTAACTTTGAGTTAGCATGTCAACACACTAATGCTACATTAGCATTAATTTTATATGCATATCATTTACCTTGGAAGTCTGAAGTCAGAGCTGGGAATGACATAACACCTGTTTTGACCATGTTCTAGTACAACAAGTCGATAGACAAAGCTAGCAATACCAGTTGATAACGCCGGATTTTGTCCATACAAACACCTTTGCAGCATATCCACAGACAGACAGTACTGTATGTACGACTGATTTAATAACAGACATAAAAGACACAAGTGCTAATAAACAGTATATTACTACATCTTACAGCCATCTTGGATTTTGAGGTCTGGTTGGTAAGGTTCTTCTAACTTTCCTAGTTGCAAATCTGACTTCAGGGGGTGTTCCAGTTGAAATTCAGTCTTCCCAGTTCAAATGGAACACACCATTAATGCAAGGCTGAGGCTGAAAGAAATCTGGTCAATGCACCAAAAAGAAAAGGGTCGAAAAGGGTCGCTGTCGCACAAAGCGAGCTACTCGCCAGCTTGTGAATGTGAACGTCCATGATGGCAAGCAAGGAGTGGCAGACCCATTGACCTGTTAGCGGTGCTACATGAAAAGTTAAGATTCATAATCTGGGTACCATGAATGTCTGTACCAAATGTCATGGCAGGTTATTTCACATTGGACTAAAGTGGTAGAATGACTTACTGACCAAAAAAGGGTCAGTCTGAATTGTAGCAAATCTGGTTGAGAACCACGCCAAACTGACTGATCCACTTTATACTACTACATTCAGTACAGAACTATATTAATTCAGACAGTTGAGGAGAAACAGGGCTAAGAGTCTACAGCCACGTGAGCGGCTCTGTATGGCCGGTTGCGATGCGTCCACAATGCAAATGTAAAAATGTAAATGTAAAAAAAAATAATTGCAATGCAATTATATTTCAGGCCTAAGGCTGTAGGCACATCGGTGTGCTAATATGCTCACAGTGGCAGTGTAAATAATATATTTTCAGCAGGTATACAGCGTGGAAGTCCTGTGGTCCATTAGCTTCTGTAAGTCAGTGCAGTCTCTCCTTTAGCATTCCTTTCATAACTGGACAGATGGTTTGTTACATGGAACCATCTGGGAAGTCGTCATTGGAAACTGTCTGGAAAAGGGCAGGGACTTTCAAAAAATACTCAGCAGGTGATTGAATGAACCATCTGTCTATTACGTCTATCTCTAGTTCTGATATAACTGATGCTAGCATCATCTACGCTAACCTCTAAAGGAGTTGCCGTTGTTTAACAAACAGTGTCTGCTTGCTGCGTCACACCTAGCGCCCACCCTGTAGCTGCCAGTACTTCCACAAAGGATGCTGATTGGTCCGTAACCACTGTCCTGGCCAACAACACACAGATTTAAGCCTGGAAAGACGGATTCTCTTGTGATCTTGCGAGTCCAGCTGCTTCGAAAGGATATTTCTTCCATCTGCCTTTCTGAAAACAATAAAGCGTATTTCTGCCGCTTTATTGTTTATTATTCCATATTCAACGACAAATGGGCATCCACTACAGCACTTGCCATTGCAAATCGAAACCTTTGTGATCTCAACAAAGTCAATGTACAGATAAAACAGCTTCCATGAAAAGCAGCACATGTATATTACTTATGTTATTGAAACTGGGTTTTGGGTCATCAAGTGTGAACCTATGGTGAACATTAAAATAGATTGTCCTTGCAGGAAGTGAGCTGTTGTCTCTGCCTACCACATCGCTGACATCACTGATATCTTCTGATTAACCCTGCTGATCTTAAATCAGATTGTAGTCATGGTTACACCATGTCATTTTCAGATAACATTCCGTAAATTAAGTGAAACGGGAAGCAGAGGTCAGCAGATCTTGGATGCTGTATTTTAGTCAGCCTGTTTTGTGTGTGTCTGTGGTTATGAGTGTGCACATTAGCCTCAAGCACTCTGTTGCTGACCTGTTGCATTAAGCTAACACTACCCAGACACCCATCAATCCCCCACCCCCACCCAGTAAGTCTGATTTAGAGAGAAGGAATGGTTTGAATCATTGAACATGCCAGTTTGTGTGTGTGTTTTTGGGACATATTCAGTGAAGCTTTGACAGAGTGGCCCCACAGGGAATGGAACCAATGGCAGAGGAAGAGCCAGTCAGAAAACTGAGCAGCGTCTTTCAGCTAAAGGGCAAAGGGGATGCTGTGTGAAGCCATTTGAATAGCCATGTTTGAGGAGTGATTTTGGTTAAATTTAGCTAAACAGTTAGCTTCATGCTCTTCTGTGGATTGAGAAAATCCCACCCTTGTGATGATGAAAGCTTTAATGACCATTTGGACCAATTTAGGTTTGTGGTCAATCTGACAAAAGGCTCATAATAAATGTAAAATGAACAGGGACTCTGGAAAGCAGAGGACATAAGGAATAACGATGGGAATAAAGTGGTCAGTCGGTGGGGTTGCCTCCAAACAAATATTTGTAAATTTTGTAACAATCTAACAAGCCCACCCATTTCATACAATGGCCAATTGGCCAGACGTGAGGACATGTGAACATAGGCAAGATTTGAACTTTTCCCTTAAAGCCCCCCTCCAAACAAAGATCAGTGTCCCTTCCTGTCCCTACAGTGTGCTGTTTGAATGCTGTCTGTGCAGATTTTGACACTAGAAAGGATGTTTTTACATCCATCTGCTGAAAGTGAAAAGTTTCTCTGTGCTCACTGAAAATCAGATTTTAAGCATGATTTGTGACATCACAAATAGTTAGGAGTCAGTCTTGGTCCAGTTTGCAACTTGTACAGTGTGATGTAGAAACTTAAAGCCACCAGTACACATCACATGAGATGGATTTTTGCGGGAAAAAACTATATTATATGTTCCAAGCAGACTATTTGTATATGTCTTAGTAATGTCTGCAGGGGATTTTTAGGACACCAGCATGTAAAGCTTCAAAATGGCTTAGCACATTAGTTCATATTCAGTGAATCAGTGGATTTACTCATAGGGTGAAGTAAATCTTCTCTGTGCAAAAGTGGCCCATATCTGATTGTTTTGCTCATATGCGACTCAAATCTTATTTTTTAATGACAGTGTGAATAGCATAAAAAAATACACAAATAAATCAGAATTGAGCGCTATTGCTTGCAGTGTGAACATAGCTTTGACCCTTGAGGGCCACAGCACAGAGCAAATAGGAAGAAGCTCAAGGTGCTAACATAGGCTAGCACTATTGTGTTCTTTGCTGGCTACTGTTAGCTCGCCAGCTACAGTATCTTACCCAACTAGCCCTGTGAGTAGCCTCTTTGTCACCAAGTCTAAAATATTTCATAAAGACGTGTGGATGAAGACTGGTGCCACATCCTGGGGTGATCAAGCCTTTAAGTCTTCTTATTATTCTACACAAAACTACTTCCTTTATTTTTTTGTGGTTACAGCTGAGTGCAACCACACCATGACTGTCAAAAAGTGTGCTTTAACAATTATTGTCTGTATGAGACTTCTGAGACTGAGACTTTTCACCCCTTCTTCCAGTGTGGCACTTTTGCTTCCGAGATGTTTGGTCACACGTATAGCCCACAAGCTTGATCATTTCAACAAAAGCCTGGCCTTACGTGAACATTGCATTCCTCCAACTTGAAAAGACTGGTGTGAAGATAAAAGGAATGTGTAGCTGTTAGCTCGTACAGCAGTTTTTACTCTTTTATATGCTGTTGGACAGTGCCCTGAATTGGACCAAAAAAAGGTTTCAAGGCTCAACCCTAAACACAACATAACACTAATCCTAATTCTTTTGCATTTAGGAGTACCTCACCAGCATTGCTGTACTTAGGGTTTTAGAAATACCAAGGTCCAAAAAAAATTAGCTTGTTAGGGGCATTAAAGCATCTAAGCAAGCGAGGTCCATAATGGTGTACCCTCAATGGTGGGTACACCCATAAAGACAGGGTGGCAGTACTCAGAGGTAAAGGACATTGTGGACAATCAGACACCAGTACAAATCCTGCACTGCAGCAGACTTAAAAGAAGAATGCATATAAAATGTTAAACTTGTTCTTTTAAGGTTGAAGCTTAAAGCTGTGTATCGTGGCCAATTTCCTAAATCGATTCGATTTCGATTCATAAAGGTTCTGAATCGATTAATCACGATTCGATTCGATTTGATCGATTCAATTCAATCTGCTCTTAAATAATGAAAATGGGGCAAAAACAAAAGAAACTGAGACTAAGCCGATTCTCCGCGGGCCATAATGATAACAGAGGCCATACAACTTTGTTTGCAAAGATTTACGCCCGTACGCGGTAGTGGAAAACGAAGGCTTCAAACGGCTCATTCAGGTGCTCGAACCACACTACGTTATGGTGCGCAGAGAATCGGCTTAATGTTAGTGATTCCCTCAGTTTCTTTGTTTTGCCCCGGACGCTTGTTGTGGGAAGCTAACGTAGCGTAGTGTGATACCTGTCAAGTGGTTCTGAGGTTTGTAGTAATTTCTACAATAACTGAGCTCCGCTTGGCAGATCTTGCAACGCTTTGGTTTTATCCAGCTCTTTGTCCTTTTTTGTTTAAATCCAAATGGTTCCAGACGTCAGACTTTAGTTGGGATGGCTGGCTGAGGGGGTTTTACCTGCGTCGGTCATTTTGTGTATGCATGCTTGTGCGCTTG
>NW_023339696.1:2351240-2363116 GCF_004916995.1 Morone saxatilis
AACGTCAACCTGACGTAAACGCGCTGCTGCGTCATCACGCACGAGACTACTGGGGTTAACTTCATGGGTAAAAAAAAAAAACCTTCATGGGGAAAAATTGATCTCATGCCCTATGAATCGATATTACAGAATTTAAATTAAATCGATCCAAAATTGCTGCCGTCCACATTTTCCATGATGTATTTTCTCGTGCTGCCTGCTCACGCTGCCGTAAATCCTGCCGATATCTGTGGTCCCAGAAATAAAGACCAACGGAGATGTCGCTGTCCTTCATCCTCTCTGTTTCGCGCCTGCAGCTCTGGGTACTTTTGCTAATGAGAGTAACCAGATCAGTTATACTGGTTCACAGCTGTCTGGTACAGAGCGAGATTGCATTAGAGCGATAAAAGCAAAGGTCAGCTGGAGATTAGGCGAAGACTGACAGACAGGGGGGTTAGTAAGAGATGGAAACACCCTGAGGGGGGACCTCACACACACACACACAGCTCAAAGCTGATTCGCTGTGATCGCGTCCACTCTAATGTGGATACAATTGACCACTAATCTTTTTTCTCTGCAATCTGTTTCTGCACTTAATCAGCAAAAACAATGAGAAGCTGCTTAGTGGGAATGGTGTGTAGCTGCTGGCACAGGTGGCTGAAAGAAAGGATTTAAACTGAACACAATAAGCATTTGTATAGAGTTCAACTGTTTGCTCCGATTAAAGGAAACACAGCTTGAGGTTCTGCATGAAGCATGTGTGCTCTCTGTAGGCCTCTTTACACCTTCTACGTGTGCTGTAATGTCTCTTATTTGTTGTCTCACACATGGGATGACCCCATCCATTTTCAATGGTATTGAATGCAAGGGTGCTGGTTTATTTATTGCACATTGCCCTTTTGCACTACAATTTAGTGTTAGAGTTTAGCAGCTAGATAGAGGTTGGGCCGAACGATAACTTCCGTCTGTTTGATTTACACTCTACAGACTCTGTATGGGCTCATATTCTGTCCTCCCTATTATCCTCATAGCTACTTTGTGCGTTCTGGCCAGCCTGCTTTTCAGATGCACTGTTAAGTTGCCAAACCGTGCTGTGATTCCATATCTGATGATGCTTTCCCGGTAAAACATCAGCATGATCTGGCTGCTCACTCTGTAAAGTCCCAAAAGAAAGTACAGCCTCTGCTTCAGTCTATTGGTGATCAGTGTGTGTTTTCCAGCAAAGAATGTTGTCTATGTGGACACCTGTGTGCTTTTCTTGTTACTGACGACCAGTGGCACCATGTCCTGTGTTTTTGACACCAGATAATAAAGGTGGCTCTCATTGTGGTACACAGAAAGGTCCCTGTGGAGAAGGCTCAAAATCGCAGTATCATCAGAAAATTTTATAATATAATTATTTGGGTGTACTTTCCTGCAGTCATTCACAGTGTAAAAAAATATCTGGGTTTATTATTTTGAATATTTTTGCTTGAATGGTGTATATATATAGTCCTCCTCTATCCCCCTTGATTTGAAACCACTTTTTGTTCTTGGTGAAATTTTTTCTTTTGAATGAATGAGTAAATTTGATGCCTCAGCTTCACACGGGACCACAACTGAGAAGCTGTGACTGTAATAAACTCGTTGGTGTCAGTATGTGTTAAAATACTGAAAAATGTACCCCTCTCTCTCTCTCTGTCTCTCTCTCTCTCTCTCTCTCTCTCCAGCCATCCTGGTCTACAGAGTGTTTCGAAATGAGGCAAAGAGGAACGTAAAGATGCTCCATGGCATCATTCACCTGCTCGCCCTCATCATCAGCATCATAGGTGAGTGAGATGTGCATGTGTCAAAGTGTGAAGAAAGTAATACTAGTGTCAGAAACTGGGAGAAAAAGATACCTAAATTATTGCTTCCCTCTCTGTGTGTGTAGGCTTTGTAGCTGTGTTTGACTTCCACAGAGCAGCAAACATTCCAGACATGTACTCTCTGCACAGCTGGTGCGGCATGGCTACCTTAGTCTTATTCTGCATACAGGTACACCCACACACAGTATATACATAATACATATCTCAAGTGTAATGTGTGTAACGATAACACTTTTTGGCCCCTCTACTTCTGATAGTGGGTGATGGGTTTGATGTTCTTCCTGTTTCCTACTGCGTCGTCATGGTTGCGAGCCTCGTATCTCCCCATCCACGTGTTCTGTGGTCTGGTTCTGCTGGTTATGGCCGTAGGGAGCAGCTTGCTCGGCATCACGGAGAAACTCCTCTTCAGCATCGAGTATGTCTGTCTGACTGTCCGTCTGTACCTGCCTGTCTCTCTACTTTCTAATCATTATAAAAAAAACACAGTTGCTCACTTACCTTGAGTGCTATTTAACAATGTGGATAGCATTGGTTTTATATGAGATAGAATTCTACCAACACACCAACATAATGGAGGTATTTTAAGTGTGCTTGTTTACACCAACAATTGTAGGTACAAACAATGTCAATGGGTTCTGGTCTTAAAATGCTCATTTTTAGGCATACACAGAAGTCAAGCACACAAAATGGCCGTTGTTTTGTAGATGCATTTTTGATTAAATATTTAAATATTGTGGACAGCATTAACATTGTATCTGATATATGTCTGTCTCTCCCTGGGCCCAGGTCAAACTACTCTCTGTTTGCCCCAGAGGGGGTGCTGGCCAACATCTTGGGGATCCTGTTGGTGTGTTTCGGGGTGGTGCTAGGCTACTTGATCACCAAGGAAGAGTACAGACGTCCACCAAACCCTGAGGAAGAGTCTCTGTCTGTTCACTTTAAGACCCTGACCGAGGGGGGGTCACCCACCACGCCCTGACCTCAGTGAGACGTGTGAAACCTCCGCCTCATTGGGCCAGTGCCCTGCCAACACACTAGCTGTGCTACCAGTCTCTGTTAATGTCTAGTTTTCAAAAGTTTAGGTTTGTACATCAAATGATGGACAGAAAGCGTTAATGATATCTCTAGTATCACACCAAAATTATTTATTGGAAGTTATGCTTTTATTTTGACAATTAATTAAAAATGCATATAAGATATAAGTGAAAAATACGCATTGCAGTAAAAGGAAAATAATTGTCATTATAAGTGTCTGACAACATTATGAAAAGGATCCCTACAGAGATAGACCTTTTTCTGAAAGAGTAAGATCCGTTTTGCTTGGCCAGCAGCAGTTATATCACTCTGTTCAACGCCACCAGACTCTATTGACAAAAACAGTGATTTTACTTTGTAACGTTGTGACACTTAATTCAAACTCAACAGATACAAAATAAAACTCACCAAAACTTTTGTTAGTCTTTACTGGCCAGCAGTAGAAATGTCTTTAGTTGATGTCTGGGACTGGTACCAGCTTACATAAAACCCATCAAAGTATGATCCTGTCTTTACTGTGTACACACTGTATTGTGTTTAGTCCACCTCAGCCTGCTAGTGTTGCAAAGTGTGTGAATGTTTGAACAATTATTTGGCCGTACTGTTAGTACAGACAGTGAGTGATTCTGAGTTCTTAAACATGGATTGGCAAAATACAGTTTCTCTAACTTTGGACAGCTACAAATCTGTTATCACAGGGAATGTTTTAGTAGTTCCAACAAAATGCATAGAGTGATACATCTGCTCTAGTAAAGATGCATCACTCTGTTGACTGATCGAGTCAGGGCTCGCATTCTCCAAGTTCATTCATACAACACTGAAAGGTTAACAATTTAATAGTATTGAAGCTGCAGTATGTCATTTTTATAAAAATATTTTTGTAATCTTTGTTGAAACTTTCACTGTATTATGACAATAGTACATGAGACAGATAATCTATGAAAAAATCACATCAATTATCTTTCTTTGCTCTGATTGGTTGTTGTCATCCATGCCTATTAGATTCTTGCAAATGCCATTAGGAGCACTAGGAGGAGCCATTTTATTATTATTATGTACGACTCTCAGGACACAGTGAAAATTGTATCAAGTACCACAAAAAGTTATTTTTATAAAAGTTACCTGCTGCAGCTTTAATCTAGGACCTTCAGTATTTGGACCAAGAAGAAAAAATAAGAAGTGACAATTTTAGAAGTTGTAGTCTACACCTGTTATTTCAATGTATTGGATATGTGTCTTATCAAAATTGCATATTTGCTGCTGCTATGTATATAATTATTTGTAATGTATGTATATTGAGCATATATCACGCACAAATCTCCTCTGAACTTTTCCGGTTGAATTAAGTTGTTGCTTGAATGTACACTGGGCAGCTGTGTCATTGAGTTAAATCTGATTGGACTACTGGCAGATACGGAATATTCAAGGATTTAGATAGTCTTAGCTTTGTAACACACCAAAAGTCAAACTGATGACAAACTGTACTCACATTTGATCATCTCTTAATCTACACATTCTATTAGGAACCACCTATATTACATATATCTGCCATCTTGATTTTCACTATTGTGGATTAACCACTGAGCATAATAAAAAATACATTAAAAATAGATTTTTGGAAGTGGTATAAGTTGTAATTTAAACTTTTAGAAAAGGTTTAGCTTTTGTGAAAATAATTTGACGCACTGCTTTTGTATGTCACAACACTATTAATTGGGTTCTAATTAAGTCTGTCCTTTTATTTAATGTTCCACAGTATCTATACCTGTCCCAGTCCCATGTGGTGAGAAGCCCAGTCAGTAGTTTGTCCATAAAACATAATGCATAAACAAAATGTATTCCATTATACCATTAGTATGCTGTCTGTATTTAAATGGACTGTCATTAAAAAAATCTGTTCAGTGTTTATTCAGTGATGTATGTATTGTCATTTAGTTGTTTGATGCATTTTTACCTAAAGCTGTTAAATTCCTCTTTGAATGTGTTTAATCTAATTAAAAACATAGTTTTTGGGGTTTTATTGGATTGACTTCAGGACTTCTCACTAGTGCCTAATACAAAGCTTTTACCGATGTTGTTTGTCTTTGATATTGTCATCTTTTAAAGGGCAGTCTTAATCTCATTGGGACAACCTGAAATAAAAATGTGTGAAATGGCAGTTTGTCTGGTTGTGTTTTACACCTTACACCTTACACCAATTCTGATATAATTTGAGACGTGAAAGCTGCATCAGGCGTGGCCAATAAGAGGCAGAGTAGGGCGGGTCTTAACTTCGTCATAAGATTTGTAAATTTGAGGGCCAGAAACATGACAGATAAATAAACATATAACATGTATGCAGCTTTAAGCTGTATTGCCAATTAGTACATTAATAAAAGATTATGTCAAACAGCTCCCTGGGTCAATCCCCTAAAGGTACGTGTCCACAGCATCAGTCAATGTCCATGTGAGCAGCCGTGCAATGCATTCTGGTAGTGCCACGGTGCGTTTTGAGGGACAGAGCGTCATGAGCCTACACAGAGCCTGCTCCTCATTTGCATGAAGTAGAGTAGTAGGCTACTTTATGCAAATCAGGGACGTCGGCAGCGTGACTCACTGCCTCTGGAACCTCATGTAAAATGTTTAAACTAACCGTTCTATCTAATCTAATATAAAGACAGATTTAGCAACTGCGTGGCATATTTCTCAACTAAAGTGTTCTCAGAAACACAGCCGAGCCGCCATGTTGGTCCATTCTGAAATCTAGGAACAATTTAGATGCAGCCAGAAATGTTTGCAGCCGTTGTACAAGGGTGTAGCTTTTTTGGACTTCAAGCATTCAATACCTCCTGCGTCCAAAAACACCCCTGTGGACATGTACCTTAACACCCAAAGAGAGACAGAAAGAGAGAGAGATATACAGACCTGTCTTTAATTCAGCTTTATTCCCTTTGTCATGTTAATTCAGCAGTCAGTAATTTCACGAGCTGACACATTCATGTCGTTTTAAATGTTTAAATCTTCTTCTTACTGTTAGAACCATCCTGGGTTTTAAATATTAACCTATGTTACACAGAGTGAAAAAGCCCACAGTAAACCCACTGACGGGGAACACACGCACACAGTAATGCTCGATTACATGTGAGCTCGGGACCCCTAAGCAGGTTGGGGGTTACATCCTACATGTACAGCACAACACATTGTTTTATTGGCAGACAACACATCTGTCATCCAGCTCATCAAGAATTTAAAGCTAACACTGATGTACTATGACTATCCTTTTAATCATGTGAAACTCTTGGACATCCAATTAACTTGCTAATAATGTACTTCATCCTTCTAAGTGGCCAGACTTACATACCATACCCAGCAGTCTGACCGTGAAAACGGCTCGTGAACCAGAGTGGTTACGCATTACCACGTCTTCTCACAGCTGGAAACTCCTGAGCAGTAAGAAATAAGGGCAGTGGTCACAGAGACTTTACCGTGACAGAGAGGTCAGAGGTCATAGGTTCTATCAGCATCAGCGTGTCTGAAACCAGGCTGATTTATTAGAAACAAAAAGAAATGTACAAAAATCAGGCATTTGTGTGCATAAAATACGCTTTAAAAAGTTTAACGCTTAGTCCCACCTCTTGTTAGTCACACTAACCCCCTCCCCTTGTTATTGTCGCTGCGCCTGTCAAGCTCTCCATTCTCACACAGCAAATATTGGGGTTTTATGTGGGTGGCCTTCTTGATTTAAAGGGGTGTAAGAAAACTTAAAAAACAAACATAATTGGCCTTTATATCAGCAATCCATTCATTTCTGTTAAACTAAATGAAATCGTTATTTTTAAAGCATTAATCATTATTTTAAGATCTAAACTTTGAAGACCTGAACTCAAGCTATAATCACAGAGCCTTCAAACAGTGGCTAAATGCTACACAATGGAGATGCTAGTGGTGACTGGGCTTTGTTACATAACCTGCAACCCTACAAACTAATGTAGTTGGTTAATAAAGTGCCTAGGATGTAACGCTCAATTACTACTGTATTAAGCTAATTAGCCAGGCACGGTGATGATTGCAGCTCAGGTTGGAGAAGATAAACCAGGTTAAATCCATTCCTTACACTTGCACTTGCTTGGTTTTGGAAAGGCTAGGAATAAAAATACACCAAATGCAGAACTATAAAAATACAGAGCTTGACAGGCCATGCTGTGCTTAGTTACGGTTGCTAAGCGATGATTGGACAATCGCTGTTTTTGGGGGAGGGGTTACTGAGAGTAGAAGGAGCCAATCACCAACTCATGGGGCATGTAATCACTATGTTTCCATGGCAATGTAAGGGTCCCTGGTGTATCAGTTGGGATCCTTGTGGTTTGCATAAATTAGGACTTTCAGGACTATGTAATACAAAAGACCTTCATAGAAAAAACAAAAATAACTACCTAAACCAAAAAACAAAAGAAAAAACAAATCCAAAAGTCTTAAAGGCCTTTTTATAGGATGTTCATTGCAGATGGATGACACCACACACACGCAGGAAGAGAGACTTCGCTCTCCTTTTTTGAAAGCTGGTTTCCATTCCCATGTCCTGTGTGAAAAACCCTCAAATAAACATATAAAGGCAAATCCAAAAGGAATATACAGCTTTAAGAGAAACAATATTTATACAGTTTAATACAGATATAACTTAAAAAAGATAAATATCACATATTTTTGTTTGTATGTACAACAAGTCAGTGCTTTTTCAATGACAGCATTATCCTAGTTTCTCAAACTATGGCTTGGGACCTGGTCACTGACCAGCATCTGACTGGCACAAGTTTTGGGCCTGGATCTTGCAGTGACTGTGCAGGTTTCCAGTCGTTGTATCATTTAAGCGCTTCGAACTTGAAAGGAAAATCTTCTTTAAAGGCGTCAGCAGCAGACGAAGGTGATAGTGGTGCTTATGTGTCTCTCTTGTCCGACTGAATGTCACCGTCTAGAGTTGCGTAAGTGAACTTGGCAGAAAAACTCTAGAGCAGTGCATTATGGGCGTTCAGTGAGACTTCAGTTTTGAAATGTCCTGTAAGCCAGAGATGAACAGGGAGGAAAGGAAGAAAGTGCTACCTGGTGTCTTTCTTGATGTCTCTGATTTCCCCAACTCTTTCTCGTCCTCATTGTGCTTTCTAATGGAAGGAGCGATCTCATGTCCTTCGCTCATTCCCTTCGTCCTTGTTTCGTTGCTTTGTATCGGGCTGGTTAGTTGTCGGACCTGACCTGTAACAGGCAATATGTTCCATAGCCCACCTATATGTTTAATTTCTACCTTCCCAGATCTCTTCTGAACAATAAAGGAATCCGTATGCTTCAAAGGAATTGCTTCTTTTTCCGAAACCTACGATCCTGCAAGCATGCCCACTCCATGCAGCGACGGGCCAGGTAGGCAGGAACTTCTCTCTCAAGCTCTCTTGTACTCACTTTCTAAGAAAGACTGAAAGTGTGTGCTGTTGTCCCCATTTCAACAATTATTGCGTCTCGCCCCTCTGAATGTTGTACGGACTAAGAGTCGTACAAAGTAGTCAGTTTCAAGCATAGCCAGGCCTTAACAATTCCAAAGCCTAACTGAAGTGCACTCGTTTCTTTTTAACCACTCTTCATTTAAACTCTTCCCTTGTCTCTGACTTAACATTTAAGCTCTTCTCTACACATTGGACTCTACAAAGGGTCTTTTTGGTTTGACAGGAGAGGTAGGTCCTGTCTGTCTGTCACTCTGGAGCACTGGCAGCGTTCGAGCCAGCTTCACATCCAGGTAAGAGGGATTCTGACTGGCAACCTGCACCGAGCCTTCACTCTGATGGCCGCTGCCCGGCACCACCTCGTAGTAGTCGCGCTGGTTGTCATGGAGCAGGTGACCATTGTGTGCATTGTTGTTGCTGCGGTTGTGATAGGCGATAGACGATGGCTGGAGTTGCCCGAAGCCTTGATTGGTGGGGTTTTTGCTCGGCGAAGTGACGACCGTGTCCACTGAAGACACGGCCCAGGATCGAGAAGGGCTGAGACAGGACGCAGAACTGGAAGGGGCTTGTTGATACTGCTGGTGCACCCTCGCGGTCCTGTCAACAACGCCCATAAAAGGAGTGTTCCGGCATAAACGGCCAGCCTCTCCAGGGTAAGTCCCGCCTCCTACCATGCACGTTTCAGACTGAGGGGAGGAGATAAGAAAGAGATCGTCATGGTAACCAGAAACCTCTCCAACAGAGGCCAGATCTGATGGTAAATCCATCTGCTGGGCGGAGGTAGAGGTCCTGAAGGCTGGGCCATGATTAACGGGCCGCCCACCAGCCAGGCTGCCGCTGCTGGTGGAGAAACGGACGCTGATACTCTGGGAGTGGACAAGAGGCCTCGGGGGAGGAGCTGGGGCGGAAGTTGGGTGGGCACTGAGTGGGCGCCGCAGTCCCCCCTGGTGGTGGTATTGATAATCGTGTGATGATTGAAGGCTATCAGGAGGTCCTATTGTCGCCTCAGTAACTTCCATGGGATAGTAGGCTGCTTTGGACTGGTTCCGGCTTAACTGACGGGCCTGGCCAAATCGATTAATCCCCGCCCTCTCCCCTCCTCCTTCTCTTACATAGGCAGATGCAGGTCTTGCATAATCAACATAATCAACATCCACATCATCTCGATATGAAACTCCAGAGCTCAGACTAGCCTGGACCTGCAGACTAGGCCTGATATCTAGGGGGTTTGGGCAAATGCCTTCCCCCAGCTCAGCCAGTTCTTGGGGTAGCTGGCCAAACTGGGAGTAAGCAGAACTTCCCAAAATCATGCTGGAGTGGGCTGAGGAACTGGGCTGACTGGTTCTGACAACCTGGACTTTGGCTGGTTGGAGCCACTGGCCTTGAACAGGGCTCTGCTTCTGGAAGGATCTTTGATTGGGCAGATGGTGGTGCTGCTGCACTCCCTGGTTCTGGTCTGAGTGGTGGAGACCTGAGATGGACTGCGGATGGTGGGCTGAGATGGACTGCGGATAGTGGTGCAGACCTCCATTACCTGACAATGCAGGCATACTTTCCGACATTGGGCTGGCTCGCTGCTGATGCTGCATCGGGGAGGGAGGCGGGCTGAAGTGGCGGTAGGAGGAGGACGGGGGAGGAGGCGCCGAGTGACAGGGAGAAGAGGAGGAGGGGGAGTGGGCGGGGCTGGTGAGGTGATGATAAAGGTGAGTGGGGGAGAGCGAAGAGGGTGATGGCCCTCCAGGGCGGCAGTGGGTGTCAAGACTTTGAACCACAGGTGGAGGGTGGAAGGAGGAGGAGTGAGGAAGAGCGTCTCCTTCTCTGTAACTCTCTTCTTCCTCCTCTTCCTCCTCCTCCTCTGTAAGCCCCTCCCTGTCCTGCACCTGCAGACAACCTGAATCTCTGCTCCTCGCCTCGTTGATGGACACATTTTGCTGATAGACATGATGTGATGAAGGAGGGGGAGAGTCTTGTTGCTGTGCAGCCTGCCGACACTCTTCCTTAACCCGGGACAGCAGGCGCTGGATCTCCCGGTTGGATGGGCACAGGCGGCTGGCCTCAATCAGGTCCTCCAGGGCGGCATGGAACTGTCTGATTGGTGACAGAGAGCGAAGGCAAAGACAGTGATGTGAAGGGAGAGTGTTGCAATAACTGATGCAGAGAAGTCTAGGGGCACAAACTCAGAAACAAAAAGTAATACAAGAATTTGTCAAGTTTCTGATACATTCCCTCATCCTGTCAATGTTCCCAACTCAGTCTTCAGTCCAACACTCCTACCAGTTGGTTTCACGGCAAATCTCCTAAGAAATTGTGAAGCAAGTTGCGATGTTTTTATATAAATTTGCAGGAGAAAGTGACATTTTTTTGGGGGGGGGTTTTGGAACAGTTGCAGTGACTGGCTAAAATTGCAAGGTTGCACAGGAATTTGTTAAAATTTGCATTAACTGTTGCGATCGCAACATTGCAATTTCACGGAGGGACTGCTTTTAGCTCTGCCATTTAGCTACTACAAGTTCTGTCTGTGACTATAAGACAATGCTACATCACACTTGGGTGTGGTCACAACAGACAGGTGCTGCAATGTTTTGCTCCATACAAGATTTAGTGTGATGCTTCTCTCTAGAAATATAAGCTGCACCCTGCCTTGTTGCTCATCTGGGGGGCCGCCAGAATCAACACAAAATGAATTTTCTTTGCAGCCACTTTAATGATTTTAACACAGAGAATGCTGGAAGCATGGAGCCTTCTACCTTGATGACTTTCAGCTGGACATTAATAAAAGAGACCTGCCTTCTAGACTAATCAATAATACATTTGTTTAAGTCAACCATTTATTCTTAGGTTGCTATAGTTACCTGCGGCTGCGTTTGGCACGGGCTCGGGCGTAAAAAGCTTCGTAGGATTTAGCTTTCAGCTCTAGCGCCTTGGTAGCAAACTCCTCAGCAAGGCCAAAATCCTGCAAGCATATAAAATGATTTATGATGGTACGATGGGGACATAAGATTTTCAGAAACTCATTTCAAAATAAAATGAAAAACATTCTTTCTTGGCATGAAACTAAAGCACATCATAGGTTACAATGCAATTATAAAGACCATGGATTACAAATTATGTTGTGATTTGTCTCCAATGTGTACCTGTGTGTGTGTGTGTGTGTTGGAAAGAGAGAGACTCACATTCATCTTGCGGTGGCAGCGTGACAGGTTGAGCAGCACACATACTCTCAGCTGTCTGAACGTCTTCAGCTCATCCCCTGGAAACTTCTGGAGAGCTGACTGATAGGAATGAGCAGCTTCCCTCACTTTACCTTGCTACAAAATCACACACACACACACACACACACATACACACAATAATTAGAATATTAAAAAAATGTGCGTGGGTCTGGTTAAAATGTGTATTTTTGTGTGTGATTGAGTTTGCCTGTGCCTGCGTGTGTTACCTTGTACAGTCTGTCTCCCTCTTGCATCAATTTACTCAGCAGAACCATTAAGATATCTGGTTTAGAGGTCGCCATGGCCCAGGTCGCTGGTCCTACACACACACACACACA
>NW_023339696.1:2363124-2365242 GCF_004916995.1 Morone saxatilis
TTTCAAGATTGGTTTAGGTGATTGTAGCGCCACCATCTGGCCATTTATAAAACACTTTATGGTCCTAACTACTGAAGCACAAAAGTAAAACTGGATTCCTTGCTTCCACACCAATCAACAACACGTATGATAGGAACAGCACTACTGAGTTATGTCTCTACCTATTTTGGCTCCCTTTTTGAGCAGAGCAATGACTGCTGAAGTGTTTCTGCAGCCCACCGCTCGGTCCAGAGGACGCATCCCGCTGCAATCCACATGCTCCACAGATGCACCATGATCCACCAAGTACTGCACCTAACACAGGAAAAGGACACAAGCAAGGGCAACATTTAGCATGATTTACTGAACTTCAACAAGGGAACTAGTCCTGTCACCTGCTTTCTTCACTATTGCAGTCAATGAATACTACCACCATGTGGTCCTCTGCGGACAGGTACTGCAGGGACAGACATGCCATTGCTAAAACATGGTAAATACAACTGCCTGTTTCACGCACCACTTCTGGGTCACCACAGAAGGCAGCCAGGTCCAGAGGTGTCCGTCCACTGCGGTCCGCATGAGTAGTGGCTGCACCTCTGTCCACCAGCTCTCCGACCAATTGGAGCTTGCCTTTCAGACACGCCCAGCTCAGCGCCGTCAAGCCCTCCCTGTCGGTCTGGTCGAGAGAGGCTCCTGGAAACAGAGAGAGAGATTCATCTCAGCGTACATTAGGGTCAACAATAACATCGGGGTCAGAGGTCAGCATTAGGATTAGACTAGGGGATTTTAAACAATTAATGCCAGCCACTAATAAAGAGAGGCTGGAATTACCTATATTACAATGCTTAAATTGGTTAACTCAGCATAATGTAAGTGGTTACCATGATCCAGGAGCAGCTGGGCGGTGGTCATATGTCCCTCTGAGGCTGCTGTCATCAGAGCTGTACGACCCTGCTGGTCCACCATGTTCACCTCCACCCCGTGATTCAACAACAACTCCACCACCTGGCCGAGACAGACAGATGCTCAACATCTCTGGAGCAGAATCAGACTGTGTTTACTCAGTGTGTGTGTGTGTGTGTGTGTGTGTGTGTGTGTTCTGTGCTTTCTATTGTACCTGCCAGTGGTCACGCCTCACAGCACTGAAGAGCGGAGCCGCACCCCGCCTGTTGCCTTGCTCAACAGCAGCCCCCTGATCCAACAACAGCCTGCAGACAGCCAGCCGGCCACTTCCCGCTGCTGCTGTCAGAGCTGACACAGACAGGCAGACAGGCAGACAGACAGGCAGACAGACAGACAGAAAGACAGACAGACAGAGGAAGGCGGTTGGAAACTGGTTTTCTAAATGTCAACATATACATTTAGTATATGGCATGAAAAAAAATGACAAGACTCCAAACGGGTAGGAATTTAAGATATGATTTTAACCAAAAGAGAAGAAGAGTTCCATAAGTTAGGACCCCTGTATCTGATTGAAAATTGACCAGTAAGCTATAAGATGTTTGGGAAAAAAATATAAAATGAGCAGTTAATCTGTGAATGATCTGCAAGATTTGAACTGCACAAACGTACATATTTGGAAAACATTACTTTCATATTTTGTAAGTTGAAAGTTGAGTTTCCAGAAATAAAGAAATAAATTCATTTGAGTGGGTTGCAACTGTTTTTGAGAAGAAAAATGTCATAAAGAGTTGTGGAAGTTGTACTCATCCTTAGTATGATGCAGTATGAGCAAGGATAGAATATAGAATATTAAGGGTGTGAAGACCACAAAATGTCGTACTTTCATAAGTATGCTGCTAGATTTGGATCAGTCACTGTTTAACTTTAAATGCAGCCTAGATGACAAAAGTAATCCAGTGAACATGGATGGTGTAAGTCACCTTATAAAGCTACAATCTGTAACATTTCTGCATTAAAATGCCTATAAACTCTAGAGCTATGTTCTATATGTAGTTGAGCTGTGTTCTTCCATTATCCAAAATGTTTCCAACAAAGTTCAAACTCAGAAAAATCTGTCATTTTATTAAGGTAACGCTGCGTTTCACCGGTCGCCTGTCAGTGGCGTCATATCCCCTTTGTGCCTGCCTCAGCGTTGTGGTTGTCTGCCAGAAGCTGTCATACATTGACTGTTTATCC
>NW_023339696.1:2365342-2381475 GCF_004916995.1 Morone saxatilis
GAAGCCACATTTTTACCATCCACATCTTGGTGCTTTTTACCTATTTATATAATTTTAACTGGATGGAGGACTTTAATCATCGGCATTGTGTAGTAAGTCCTGCAGTATCGTCAAGTTCACTAATGCCAAATCCTTCTATGTTGTGATAAAAGTTGAATATTTTGGGACATTATGACAAACAGTGTCACAAACATTTCCTCATGCTGATGGGCAGTCCCACTATTATTCTGACAGGATTTGTAGTGTGTATCTTGGGCCTGAGCCCACTGATGTGTTTACAGGCTGTAGCTGTACGTGTGTTTATGCATCCGTTGTCTGTTTATATTTTGCACTGTACTCCCTGCACACAATATGCTGCATGTGCTGTAACACTTTTCCAGGAGGTTAATGCTTAAAAGTGTCAGTCCTGACTGCAGCTGGCCCTAATGAACAGGGCCCAGGTCCCCCACTGACTATTATCCACCCCTACCCCCCGATAGACACTACATGTCACATGGAAAGCGTCAAGTCCACACATCTGAATCAATGCATTACACTAACGAACATCTTCAGGATTATCCCTTTACACATTACAGGTTCAACTGTGAACATTGCACATTTCTGCACAACTCTCCAGCCTCAAAAACAGATATATTGCACATATTTTCTTTCATAATTATACTTTATTACTTTCTAATTCCTGAACTACTTCCTATTCATATTCAGGTACTCACTTTTTACCTTCTTTATTGTCTCTCTGTTAATCGTTGCATCAAAATACCAACAAATTCCTTGAATGTGAAAACCTACATCAATAAACCAGATTTTTAATTACTCAGTTCTTTTTTTCCTAAGATGGTGGGAGCCCCACAAGGAGTGGCACAGTGAACCCCTCCGTCCACAATGCCCTTAAGTAATAAACAAACAGTTGAAATGCAGTGTTTGAACTACTTTTTAAGTATATCTTATAAACTATCTCTGCAGATGTTTGGTATTCTGTTTATTTTGTGTAGTTGTTGTGGACAATTTTTGTAGTACCTGTCTCTCCCCACAGACTGTCAGGTGTATTGATCTCAGGTCTCTCCTCATCTTCCTCATCTTCCTCTGGAAGATCCAGCAGGTATGACAGCATCTACACACAGACACACACACACACCACACACACAATAACAAATGTTACAAACATATCAGCAATAACAGGATTTTATGATTCAGTATCACACAATATTATAAAGGTGTGTGTGTGTGTGTGTGTGTGTGTGTGTGTGTATAGCTGACCTCTGTGTGGCCCATGCTGGCTGCTGCAATCAGAGCCTGCTGCACCGCCTGGCACCTGCTCGCCCCCCTCTGGCCGCAGCAGGAGGTGCAGCTCCAGTCTGCGTGCTTCAGCAGGAAGCACAGCACCTCGAGGTGGCCCCGCTGAGCCGCGTGCACCAACACACACCGACCGGAGCTGTCCACATGACCCGCCTGAGTACACGGGGGGAGACACAGACTTAGATGCAGTGTCCTGTGCACAGGGAACACTGTGCAAATGGAAAACTGTATGAACATTGCTTCGCAGCAGTGACACCACAGCCTCATCTCAACACACACATACAGTAAAGGAACACACACACACACACACACAATGCTTGAGCTCCAGCCAATCACTGAAACCAATCTTCAACAAATCTGCTTTGAAAAAAAGGTGCTGCATCACTTTTCTTTGACTTATTATTCATTATGATGGTAAAGTCTATTATAGGTATTCATAGTTTTTTATGTATTTACTTTTGATTAATGGTATACCTGTTTATCTGTACTTCCAAACAATGTATTATTCCTGTTTTATGTATTGTAGTATTTATGTATGGACATAAAGGGTTGGTGGGGCCAGTAGGGGGTAATGTGTGTTAAAACATTTGAAATGTTCTAGGAAATGTTTATAACTCAGCTGTAATGGAACTCTTCATATAAATATTGAAAAAAACTAAATAAAAAAAACAGTTGGAGACTGATTCTGATGCTGGAGGAGTGGGCTTCACACGCTGCTTGATGATCCAACAAGCACTTTATTTGAAGCACAATGACGCCTTAAGAACCCCGCAGATTTGTAGAACGTCTTATGTAACTGTAGCATCTCTCAAATGATTCTGATGGCACACGTCTGTTTGTAGAAACATGTAATGTGAAATCCCACAAAACCCTACAAATGATCAGTGGACATGAGGGGTAGTGGCGTCGGGCTGCTGTCTACCACAGTGTGATTCTTGATACGACCACGGGATGGCACTAGAGGACACATTCTTTAAATCCTCAAAGCTAGAAAATCTATCAGGCTGACAGCTACCTTAGCCTTGTGCTGACTCAGCATGGTGACGATGTCCAGATGTCCAGCTGCAGCAGCGAATCCCAGGGCGGTCAAACCATCATGTGACTGTGCATCCACCTAGAGATACAACACAAGAAGAATCAAGCGTGGTTGTACTAAATACAGAATGTTTCCATAAAGTCGGGTATTGAAGATATTGCAACGCCAATGATACCACAAACCTTGAAAATCCAGAAGAACTATAAAAACAGAAAGTACTTTTTACCTGAGCTCCGTGGTCGAGCAGCAGTGCCACAGCGTCACTGTGGCCCAGGTGAGCGTGGACACACAGCAGTGGGGCGTTGTTGAGGACATCACTACGGTAATCCACATCAGCCCCGCCCATAATCAGCAACCTGCTCACCTGGACAGGTAGGGAGCCAGGTTACAGTCCAACTGTATGCAAGTCTGCCAGTGTGTGTGGATGTGTGTCACTATGTTACCTTAATGTTGGGGGTGTAGAGGTTGCGCAGAGATGACACAGCGGGGCTCAGGCTCTCTGTGCTGTATGACAGCCACAGCCCCTGCAGAACTGAGGAGGAAACCCCAAGCTTCTTACTCAGACCCTGGAGATGAGAATAGATGTCACACAGAAAGACAGTTAGACAGGTAGATATATATATATATATATATATATGTGGACAATTTCTGTTTCAATAAATCCAGCTACTTGCTGGAAAAAAAGAAAAATTACTGTTTACACCAACCTGTCAGCTCAAGCTAGCTAACAGTAGCACAGAAACACGCCCTCACACAAGTAACATTAGCATAAAAATAAGTACCGTTAGCAAAAAATAAGTATTGTTAGCATAAGAATAACTAACATTAGCACAAAAGAAATTCCTGCTGTTCGCCTGCTACACAAGTTAAGAACACACAATCCCCCTCTGGATATTGTATTGGTAGCATCAGGGTGTATGCAAATCCTGCTGTTATGTAAAACTTCATATTAGATGACTAAACTTCACGCATATGTCAATACAAGATTTAATGGTATCATTATTATTATTATTATTATTATTAATAACAGCTTGTGTGTATTAATGAGTATCATTGGTAACATATAGAAACCTGCACGTACAATATTTATTTCAGCATCTTTTGCACTCTGCACCACTGCACTATTTATTAATGTTTTTTTGTTTGTTTAGAATTGTATAATTTTACATATTGGTCTATGTCTATTTTGTTAGTTTGTTGTTCTGTTTATTTATGCTCAGTCTGTGTCTGTCATTGAGAGCAAGATAAAACCAGAGTTAAATTCCTTGTATGTGTGCACATACCTTGCCAATAAAAGAGATTCTGATTCTGATTACCCTATTTCATGTCAAAATGGCTGCTGTGAAAAAGGTCTATTGTAAGGATTTGTTCATGAGTGCTTGTTTATATACCATTAAATATGATTACAGCAATGCTATACTGCGTTATCAATCTGCAATATCTTGGTGTGGGGCATCGTGCAATATTCCTGTGCATATGTTAACTGTAGTATTGATTGTACATGTGTGCTGTTTATTCACCAGTCACAGATACTTCATAAGTATACACTGCTATAAATGCTAAATGGGAGGTTAAAATAAAGTGTGAATGATATTTTAAGTATTATCTGCTACACAGGATTATAAAAATCTCTTCTCTGAAAAGTTATAAGCGTCACTGATCTAAGAACCTGGCAAATGTTTGCACCACTCATTAGACAGTCATATGCATGCAGTAACAGTTTGAGCTGTCACACCATGAAACAGGTGTTTGTTCCACACCAGTTTGTGTACAAAACTAACCACCACCTTAATAGCAGGATGCTAACAGCAAATTCTGCACTCCTATTTGGATATTGAACATTTTCCACCCATTACGTTTGCGATTCATGCAGTTGAAAGTGGCAAAACAAGTCCTCATGTCGGCCGTCTGCCTATACTGACTCACTTGAAGACTTTGTGTGGGTGTGTGTGAGCTAACCTTGTAGATGTGAGCCTTCAGGATGTGATGTCCCAGCTCCAGTGTCTGCTGTCGGTTCAACTTTCCTTCTTGTCTGCAGAGCCAGAAGGCCAGGAGAGTGTGACCGCTCCTGGAGACAAACAGAGAGACATCTCAGTGAAAACCTCTCTCTTGTCTTCCTCTGTCTTTTCCACCGTCTCTCTCGCTGACTGTCAGTGTACCTGGGATCGCAGAGAAACCTGTCGTCCTGACCCTCCTCTCTCCACATCAGCCACTCCCTGAAGGAGGCGTGGTTTAGCATCCTGCTGCCGTCGTTCCGCCGCAGCAGGAAAGAAGAGAGCTGCTCCAGGCGGTGCACAAACTCGCCCCAGTGCAACGTTCCTCCGCTCAGAGCGCCCGCGTTCACCACCTCAAACAGCTGGATGGGGAGAGGACAGGAGCAGTCACATTACAAGTGCATTGATCCATTTTCAACATGTACAGCCATGCTAGCAACTCTGTGAGGATAAGCCAAATGCTAATGTCAGCTTGCTAAATGCTTAAAATAATAGTGCTGACATGCTTATATCTGTAGGTGTAATGTTTACTATGTTCACCAACTTAGTTTAGCGTGTTAGCTAATAAGCGCTATACATTAAGCACAGCCGAGGCCGATGGGTGTGTACCTGCTGGTCGGTCAGTGGGTGCAGTGACGCCACAGTAACGTTGAGCAGTGGAAGAACTCTCTGAAAAGATGACTGGGTCGGAAAGCGCATGTTGAGCTGCAGCAGGTAGACCTCTGCCAGACTCACAGGAACCACCTACACACACACACACATTTAAAGTCTTCCTGTTTACCATCTATCAAACTGAATATGTCTACTGAAACAAACAATTCTGGTATCTAAATGACTACACATCTAAATGAGTCAGTTATTTATTCAATTGTGATGAAATGAATGAACTAATTAAGTGACATAACTCAACTGTTTAATTGCTTTCAGGACCTAATTGTCAACTGACATTTCAATCGCGTTCAGCCTTAAACTTTAACTGAAATTTCCCTTATTTACAAATAACCCTGTAACCCTTCAAGATCAAGATCACATCCCCAGTCATATTATCCCCCTATTTTACACTGTATGCCAGAAAAACAAAACATTTCTTTGGGTTTGTATATCGAAATCCAATAATTTTTCCTGTAAAACTAAATGTGACACATGCTCACGAACTCACTGATTCCAACCAATAATAACATGACATTCACCTGTCAATCAATCATTAACTTCTCTTCCAGCGTCCGAGACTAGCTGACATTAGCTGACTCAGTCATCAAACTGTCCTCCATTGCCTTTCCTATGATCGTTCATTTTACCTCCACACACCGTTCATTCTCCCCTCCTTCCCCCACCCCTTCCTCACCTTGAAGCTGGAGCTCTTGAGGACCAGGTATCCTCCCTCTATGAGATCCAGGGTCAGTTTCAGGTAGAGGTAAGAGCCCTTGCTCAGGCTCTTCAGGTGGCTGATCAGCTTGGCCAGTGCCGCGTTGTCAAGGCGGCCATTGCTCAGAGACACGTTGCTCTGGATCTCAGTGCTGCTGTGTATGCGCTGCATCAGGTAAACCTGAAAACAACAGACATGTATATGTACAGACAGACAGATATATCGAGAGACAGACAGACAGGCAGACTGTGTTCATGTTACCTGCAGGTCCTGGTCTATGGCGCTGTTCTCTTCCATCCTGTCTAGAGAGATGTGGTGAAAAGGCAGAGAAGCTGTGATGTCCTGATTGAGGAAAAGAAAAGGAAAGAGATTTTGTAAGTTCAAGCTTTGTTGTGCTCTAATTGACTGTTTGCTAAGCCCAGCCCCTCCTTAGTTACTTTTGCTACGCCAAGCTTTGCATACTCATATACAGTTTACAAAGATAAAGTCTGTAAGTTATGGTACGTAACTAATGTTCTATTTCATAAAGATCATCACCAGCGGGTTAAGGGCGAAGCAGGATATAGTCCATGCCCCACTGGGTCTATCCCCTGGGTTCTGGGTTTACAGGACAATCTTCTCATGATTTTTTTTAACAAAATAAGATTGAAGACGAATTATGACTGAAAACAATTCCTTTATGTCTCATTCAAAAATCACCAAAATATATTTTCTTATCAAATTATTGAACACTTTTATTTCTGAGGTAGGGTATTCCCTTTTTCTTTGCAAAAGTGAAACGGAAGTCTTTGTGCCTTCATATCACGATTCATTTTTCATCTCACTGATAATGCGTCACAGCGTCATATGTTATCTTATGTGCACAGATGGCACAGACAGTACAACACATGACAACATGAGGGAGTGAAGCTGGAAAACATAAAACCTACTTCAATGCTTTACTAATGTGTCCCAATAACATCATGTTTTTGAGTTCAAATATCTTCATGTGGGGCCTTTTCCAAGCAAATATTGATATATGTGATTGTTTGTGATTAAATCAGCACTGCTCTGTGATTAGTTTTTGTCTCTTTGTGTTGTGTTTTAGTTTTGGAAAGGACAAAGACAAATATTTTTTTAAAATGTGAAATGTTTGACTGATTAAAAACACAACCGTCTCATACCAAAGCCTAAGGTTTTATTGTGTAAAGTATTTTTGCTGCTAAGAAAAAGGAGTCATAAATCGTTGATTTTTGAAGGGAATTTAGCAATCATGAATACTGCTGGGTTGAACACAAGAGCTTATATTTGGTTAAAAATGCCAAACTTTGGCTGTTTTTGATTGTGTGTGTGTGTGTGTGTGTGTGTGTGTATACCTGCTGACTGGTCCTGACAGTGGTAATGACCTTCAACCAGGAAGGAAATTTCTGGACGTTTTGGGACAGGAAGGAAGTCAGTGTGTCACCGTAGTCCGGCCGGTGGAACTCTGCCTCGTTCAGCCCATCAATTAGTATAATAAGCCCCGCCCCATCCACGTGCAACTTCCTCTCTGGCAACAAAAACAATACAGAAAGAACAGGTTAAGTCCTGACCCTGGCTTTACAGAACAGAAGCTAGCAGAACGCAGTAGAATCCCTATGTACCCCTGTAGAGAGCGTCCAGTGGCTCCAGTATTCCTCTCTGGAGGGCAGAGCTCGGGTCCTGGATGCAGGAGCGCAGACTAAGCGTGCTCTGTAGCTGTGGTGACCGGTGCAGTAGCTCCCGATAGGCCGACAACTGAGGGGCGTCACTTAGCATCGCCGCCATGTTGTAGACGAACTCCGGAACCAGACAGGTGTGACAGTTATCAGCTTGACAGAAATGATATGAGACTACCTGCAGAGACGGACAGAAGGAAATATTTGCACGATTGTGGAGTTCTCTACAAGCTTTTTTAATTTCAGATACATTTTGTGGTGAAATGTATGAGTCTATGCACTACAAATCCAGTCTGTGTAGCATCCATATTAACCACCGTTTTTTTCAACATGTAGCTTAGATAGCTAGGGCTAAAGCTAGAGTGAGGTTACTGGTATTATATGAAACGAACTAGACCTAACGCATCCATTGGTACCAACCATGTCAAGAAGGAAGCTAAATAAAGCTCCACAGTTAATCTAAATTCTGGCAATGGAAAAATTGGCATGGCCATTTTTAAAGGGATCCCTTGACTTCTTACCTCAACATATCTGAATAAAAATGGGTCCTATGGGTACCCGCAAGTCTCCACTTTGCAGGCATGCCCACTTTAAGCAAATCCCATGCAGTTTAAACAAAGAGATTTTTGCATGTGGTTTTGTGCAATGTGTTATTTTTGCATAGTGTCTTGGAACTGCAAAATTATTAGGAATGACTGGAAAGCTGAAACACATACTTTATCCCACCCCTACATAAGTCAGTGCCCCACGTTTGCCACCCCAGTCAAAAAAGTCTGCTTCTGTCTCCAGTCTTTATGCTAAGCTAAGCTAACATCTACTGCCTCCAGGCACATATTTATAGTACAGACTGCTGATCAAACTAGAGTGAATAGTTTTACATGAGTGAAAGTACAGAGGTATTATTAACAAAATGTTAAACAAAAAGTATGAAAAGTAAAAGTACCAGCAGCAGAATGGCCTTCTCAGTTGTTACTGATTATTACTGATGCATAAACATATAAGAAGCACTTTAATGTTGTGGCTGTGCAAAGTAAAGTCTTAACAACTTTATACTGTTGGGCAGTTTAATCTTAACAATAAAATTTTATATTCTAATTATATTTTTTGTTTCTTTTTTATGTTAATGTACTTTGTTACTTTCAGTAAGTGCCTTCTAGTAATTTATTGTGTGATACACTAGATCTTCATTAAGTAAAGGGGGGATCCTACCTGTCCCGCAAGCCTCCTCAGTGCCTCCTCCTGTCTCCTCCTCATCTCCGGAGTCCCTGGACAGCTTCCTTCTCCTCCTTCCTCTCCTCCTCCCCCTCTCCCCAAGGAATCTTGGGAGAAAGAAACAGCCTCTACACCTGGAATGAGGGTCAGGGGAAGAATATTAGAGTTTTTCTATAAACTGTCCCCCTCTCTCTCTGTGGCTGCTTCTGTACTCTAAACTTCTGTACATTTCTACTGCTTTTGTGTATTTTTTCCACTGCGTGATTTAATGGGTTTCTCTGGTGGTTGGCTTGGCTGTGAGTCTGGTTGCTAGTTGGGAGCCTGGCTGATTTTATTGGGTTCTGCATGATGACTCAGCTGTCTCTTACAGAATGAATAATAACCTCAACCCGTGGCTGGAATAACTCACTGGGGGTCCTTTTGGCAAGCATGTGATACTGACTCCTGCCAACAATTTACTATGTCCCCTTCAAGCGCCTTCCAAGTACAGAGTATGCTGTATAAAATTAAGCAAACAATAAAACATTGCTAAAACGACAGGCTTTTTTTAGTCTTTCTGGAACTATGACTTCTTTTTGTTTCTGGACCTAATTTTACATCCTCTACATTTACATATTCTTGCAGATTTGCAATTTTGTTTGGCATTAACTGTCCAAACCCATGAATTAGGGATGTAATTCAAAGCTACCATCTATATCTATATTTGTTTGCCACAAAAACACCTGTATCTGGATCATTTTCTGTAATAAATTGTTTTCTACTGCCATTTATTTCCCACATACATATATGCATGAGGTAAGCTGCCAACAAAATATAGAAAATTATGTAAAAATGTTTATACCATGTACCTAAATCAAACAAATAAAGAAGCATCAGTTTTTTTATTTAAAAAGATTCTCGATTAAGCAGCTTTTACTAGTACTTGTACTTACTTGTTTTCACCTTACAAATAAAAATTACAAAACTGTCAATGTCACTTAAATTGACTAAAACTACTTAATCAAGAATGTGTTTCAACTTACAAAATTGAGTTAGTTTTATTTATAAAATTCAATGTAATTAGTTTTAACAATTTCTTGAGTTAAGTTAACTGATTTTACAGTATGAATAATAGAATCAGAATTGCACTGGGCCATATTTTATATTGCATTTTCTTCAAATAAAATAGGAGGAAGTCCAGATGAAAACAGGCCATACTGTAACCAAGTAAGTAATTCCAAAGTTGAAGTGTGTGAAAAAAAAGGAGAAAAAGCTTTTCACAAATATCTGAAAATCTCTTGGCCATTTTGCATGCACTAACTAGAGACAGTCCCCAACTCCAGCTCATCATTTTCCGCCAGCTGTCATGTCATACAAGGTGCCAGGTTTCATTATCAGATCAGGATGTAAAAATAACATCTGTGAAACATCAGTCAAGCTTTATTCTGCAAAGTTAAGGGATGAACCTCGCTATATATCTGTGTATCTACATCATGTTGCAAATCTATATCATGGAAAGTCATGCTGTTTTGGCTACTAGCAGGTTGATACTGAAGAAAAGGTCTGAATCTGATGGGTATTTGACAAGATCTGATGTTATTTTATGATTTCTACAAGGATTTTTAGACATTTATCCTCAGTGGACATCTCTGTAACGTGTAGGTGCCACAGACAAAGCCTGTATAATGACTCTGAGAAAAAGTGGTTGCAGGTCAGTAGGAAGAAGTGGTAAAGGGGTTCATTATCTGTTGCTAGCTGAATAATGTACTCATATTCATTTACTATGACTCTCACCTTACTGTGAATCCACACATCATTTGCATGAGCAAGCATGGTTATGATTCATGAGGTCTGGATCCAGACTGGTGGAATTTTTATGGTCTTCTTGAGAATGTGAGGTGCAGACCAGTGGGAGCTTCAAAACAATGTTTCAGCTTCTCATCACGGAAGTGTCTGAAGCTTGAACTTGCAGGATCCACTTCCTCAGGCTGTGAGACTGTTCTTCCTCCTCCTCATTAATACATTTTTATTTGTATTATAATTATTTGGCATAATGGCAACTATATCTGAATTTAATTCTACAACCTTGCCAGTAAAATAACCTTGAATTATATATAAAAAAGTACAGGAAACAATACAAAATGTAGTTATGTGGATGTGATTTGTGAAGGTTAACCACATATTAACTTTGAAATTAGTTAAGAGATGAACGCTTTGTGTTGAAAAATTAAGATTAACCCATGGACTGGTTGAGATGAACAATTGTATTTTGTAAGCAGATGAATATTGTAATGTTGTATGTTTTATATTTATGGTCATTCATCTCTCTTGTAAATTTCTGTATCAACCAAATATTATAGAAAGATGATGCTAATCTTACATAGTAAACCTTGTATACAGGTGATCTGTAAGTAACTGTAGTGACTGTAGGGCTGCAACTAATGATTATCTTCATTATTTATTAAGCAATTAAATGTCGAATAGGATGACAAATGTTCAGGTTCAAATCATCCAAATGTCTCGTTTTGTATAAAGATATTCAGGTTAGTGTCACAGAGGACAAACAAAACCCAAAAATATTCACACTTTCTTAAAAAATTTCTCAAAATGATTAATCAATTATAAAAGATAGTTGGTGGTTCATTCAATAGTTGACAACTAACTGATTACAGGATTAATTATTGCAGGTCTACATGACTGTACGAGTGAAAACAATGAATGAAATGAAAACAAGACATTTGGTCAATAAAGCACAGTGTGGAAAAGATCCAACAATCTCTCTGTGCTTACGTTTAGGCATGGTCTGGTTGCCGGCAGCGGTTGGCCACATCCGGTTTCCATGACAACTGAGCGCCACCAGACGGGCGATGATGGCTGTTTTTCCAAAGCCCATGTTTCCGACGATCACCACGCCCCGACTAATCGATGGGTCGCTACTGCGAAGACAAGCATCCACTTCCTGGAAAAGCCACTCCCTGCCGGTGAACAGCCAATCAGACAAGAGACTGGGAACCTCAAAGTGGAGTGGCTTCAGGTTGAGAGAGGGAGTGAAACGAACTGCTGGAGAGGAGGGGAAGAATAGTGTTGTAGTAAGTATTGTACTACTGCTTTTAAATGGCTGTCTGTAAGTGTTTGTATGTGTGTGTTTTAATGCATTTACCTCTGGGGTCCTGTTGACTCCGACTCCCAGAATTCTGTCTGGGCATTCTGAGGGACGTCCTTGAAGGGATGTGTCTCTGCTGCTCATCCAGATAGGCTAGATCTTCAAGGTGGGCAGAACTAGTGGCTAGAGGGAGAGAATTAATAAGAAAGTTAATGTTATGCATAGACAGTAGCACTTTTAAGTTTTGGATGGGCATGAAACTCTTCTGGTTTGATATCATCAGTACAAAAGATGAACAAATATCTTGTTTTCTTGATAAAATGTCAAATGGACATGGAACTGGTGTAAAGGTTCAAGGTCCAGTGTGTAAACATTTAGGAGGATCTTTTGGCAGAAATGGCAATTATAATATTCATATGTTTTCATTGCTGTATTTTGATCACCTGAAAAATCAAACACTTAGTCTTTTTGTGGTTGTGGTCTTGTGGTTTTCACCTAAGCACACTCGATGCCACCAAACCATCTTGATCTAAACCACAACTGTCCTTGGGAATTTTGATAAGTAGTTTTTTGTGTGCAGTTTAAAAAATATTATACTGCATTCCAATTGGACATCATAAAGCTTTAGAGTAGTTGGTAGGTGGACATGTCTTCACTTGAAGAGCCAGGAGTGCTGTTTCTCCTGCTTCAGTCTTTGATGCTAACTGATAGGATAAAACATTGTTACTGACGCTATGTTTGAAGTAAAATTATCATTGTGGAATTATAGCTGTGTCATATATGTACTGACAGGAATAGATCAAAATACCACTTCTATATCTGATTATCTTAAACATGAAGCTACAGCCTATGGAGATGGTTAAGCTTAAGTATAGTCCACGGATAAGATAGCTAGCCTTTGGTTGGGGTTGTCTGTCCAAGGGTAACAAAGGATATATATATGCCTTTCTAAAAGGAATCACATTTAGTTAGTTCAATCTGTACAAAAACCATAATGTAAAAACTGATGAATATTTCCTGGCCTTGAGCAGTGACTTTCCTGACTTCTCCGCTGGTTGCCTTTAGGCAACATCACGGTTGTTTGACAAATCTTTCCTAAATGGTGTATAACTTTACAGTTTGTATAATCAGTGCGTGTCTTGTTGCTATCTTTAATCTATATCTATGAAGCCCGAGTTGCGAGAGCGCGAGCGAGGATCAAATTTATTGTAGTGCCATGGAACTCGTTAAGCTATACAGCTATTGATTAGCACAGTGTGAGAGAGAGCAAGAGCGTGGGTATAGATTCTTAGAGATCACAAACAAATTACCCATGGTTTGATATTTACACTGAACAGTGCCTTGTTCAATAATCTTGTTATCAAGACCTACGCATTCCTTGTGGTAATTGTTTTAGATTTCTGATGTTAAGTAACATGTAAGGGCAAAATCCCAAACGTTGTCTTCCTTTTTTTACTATATAGTTAGTTAAGTGAATGGTTATCAGGTCAGAACTTGTAGGATGTTCGGCTTCACTTCCAGGACTATCGTCGCTCTTAAGCTGGATTTTACAAGCTCTTGATTCGATGTTGTGTAAACTTTGAATTCTTATTAGTTACTTCTGACAAAAACAGACAGAAACCTACCGAACGTTTGATCCAACCTCAACACTCATGTTGTGAGTCGAATCCACACAGTATTAATGTCTAGGGCGCTAGCTTTGCTTCCGTTTGTGAATCCTGAGGTCGCATTGTGATGGTGTTTTAGTGTTATGGGAAAACTTGAACATACATGTCACTTATCCTTCCTTTCCAAAGCTTTCAGTTTTTTATATGAGACACAGTGTGAGGAGGATAAGAGGAAAAGGTGAGGATAGATGTGGACATGTGCTGGGTACTGGGCGTTTTCCTGGTGTCTTGTTAACTTTTTACATTTACTAAACTTACATACATGGAGACTACCATGGTGATGAACCGTCGTGGTTAGCCGAAGCGGTACCAACAAATATGGTAATTATAGATTTAAATGCTTTTATATATATGGAGTGAGTTAATAACTCATGTTTATGGTAGATAGTTAGGTATGCATTTAATCCTGAAATAGTTGGAGACCTTGATAGGCTAGGTTTACCGTTTCCCCCGCTTTCCTAGTGCTTAATGCAGTGAAAGGTAGGCTATGGAGACTCGCCTACATCCTATAACAACCTATAGACTAAGAGTTTAATTTATCTATATACTATCTATCGTCTCTTTAGAAAGGAGAGAATTATAATGTGTACTTCCAAGTTATATAGGCGTTATATTTAAGGCTGCACGTGGTCATTTTTATAAATCTATAACTATATATTTTATAATATTTGCTGAAATGGCTTTCTATGTAGAGTACATGAGACAGATAATATATAAAAAAACAAAACGGGTCCTTCTGGCTCAGTGTAGCACTCTAATGGTATTGCAAGAATTCACTGGGCCTGAATTAATGTTGAAGTTGCCTCTTACATATCCAGCAGAATATGGCCGAGCAAGTTTGAATATGTGGAGGCAGCAGTAAAGCTACAGGTCTTATAGTAACACAAATAACAAATAGCTAAATGAAAATGCTAATAATAAGTAAGTTTGAGGACGCTTGCAGGTTATGGTGATGTATTTTCTGAGTGGAATCAATAATGAGTGGACCACTTGCATATGAGTACTATTGAATTGTCTTTTTTTTATTGGTCCATATAATATTTTTCTTATAAGTTTAGTGTGCACTTATATTTTTATGCGTATATGATGATCACTCTGTTTATTGGTATTTTATAGTATATTTTTTTTATCTGTGTTTATTGTACTTTTGTTATCCAAATTTCATTACTGATGCAATCCTTGTATAAGTGAAAACCTACTTGGCAATAAACCTGATTCAGTATTCTGAAATACGAGATCGAGTGGAGCTCATTATTGTCCAAAACATCTCATGAAGGTATGCCTTATGTTGTTGTGAACTACACAGGCAATGATTGTTAGAATCTTGTTTGTATTAGAGATGAAGGTGAAATGAGGCTGTTTTTAGCGTGGTTAACGTGTATATAGTCCTACTGTTTGATAGGAGCCCTGTTTTTAATCCCAGAGTGTACGACATAATGTGTAAGTAAGGCTTGTGTGTCTTCACGGTATAACTACGTGAACGTCACCTATAGTTGAGAGAAGAGTGATGTAATTCCTTCCTCACAGGAAAGGGACGTGTGTGGGAGTGTGTGGGGATGCGTCACTGCGGACGGAAATTGATCACTGAGCTTCGAGCAACACATCATCTACACACTCACACACACACACACACAATCATCCATTTGCCATCTTACCAGCAACCGAATTGGGCCGGGGCATGAGGTAGAGAGGGATGGAGTGGGTGGAGCCTGATGAGCGAGCGGAGCCGGGGCCTTGGTCTGGGTGGAGTTTGTTGAGGCTGTAAGTGGAGGCGGCCATGTTGTCCTCCACCCTGTACAGGAAGCCGTCATTCGCTCTTCCTGCTACCATGCAGGAAGAGGAGGTGGAGGCCACCACCGGCCTGCCCACCTGCTGCCAGAGGTTCAGGCTGCTGCCATGGTAACTATCACTGGGATACTTGGCACTGCCGTCCCGCTCCGCTGCCGACTCAGCGGAATAGCTGGTCAACGTGGCTGAAAGACAGAAAAGGTTAACCATTTGGCAGTGCGAGGGTTTCTTCTTGAAGGAGCTGTATCTACAGTGAGTCACCTATGATGCCGCTGTCTCTGCTCTCCAGTGTTGAGGTTGGGGAGGTGACGGAGGCGTTGTTGGAGGAGGCGTGCTTGTTGTTGTTGTTGCCCTCCCCTCCAGCAGGAGGCTGCAGTGTGGAGCAGGGGGAGGTGCTGCTACTGGCCAGACTAGAGGAAGGAGAGATCCTCTGTGGGAAAGAAAAGATTTTCTTACTGTTATAATCGATCATATTAATCAGTGTTTGGTTTATATTGCATGTAAAAAGATAAAGCATGTTTACATTTTAATTTGAAAGAGCAGAAGTATGAGAATAAAGAAACTTTTACTTAATATCCAGTTATGTGATACAACATGTACATACAATATATTTATACAGTTTAAATACTAGCCTGCATACTGTACCTGTACAGTGCATCCAATATACAGAGGCACATCAGTTTTTGCTATAGCAAAGGTATTGATATTTGCAGATTCTACATCTCAGTGCTACATCAGATTGCTGTTTTTAAACTGTTACATCTACCTATACAATTAAAGATGCTTTAAAGAACCTTTTGCTACATGTATTCTACTTTTGGTATTTGAAGTAAATTTCTAATTTCTTATAATAACAATAATACATTTTCTTGAGTAATCTCTCTCAAATTTGTGGTCGTATTCAAATGATTGCATTAAATACACCAACCAGCCATAACATTGTGACCCCCTGAGCACCCTGGTCATAATGTTCTGCAGCCTCATACCAACAAACTGTGATACACTGTGTGTTCTGA
>NW_023339696.1:2381531-2381725 GCF_004916995.1 Morone saxatilis
AGCTCGTCTGTTGGATTGGATCACACGGGCCAGCCTTTACTCCCCACGTACATCAATGAGCATTTTTCCTCCTTCTAACATCAACTTTGAGGACAAAATGTTCACTCGGTGCCTGATATATCCTACCCACTGACAGGAGCCATGATAACCAGATAGTCAGTGTTATTCATTTCACCTGTCAGTGCTCATGATGT
>NW_023339696.1:2381766-2382309 GCF_004916995.1 Morone saxatilis
GTTATGGCTGATCGATGTATATTACCATGCAACCATTAGGCAAAAATGAAACAAGATATATTCACTTTAACTTAAGCAAGACTTAAATCTCTGAAAATTGATTACGCTTTAAAGCATATTGAAAAGAATGGAAACCTACGGCTGAGTGAGGGATGGAAAAAACGATCTAAAAGCAAAAGATGATTCTGAGTTCAGATTCTCAGACTATTTTATTTGTACTTACTAACTTACTGCAAATAATACAGAACAAATGAAAAAAAAAAAAACACATTTAATTATTATTATTTGTGCTTTTCCAAATGCTTAATTTGGATTTCGGGAATATCTCTTTACTTATATCCAACTGCTACAGGACATTCAACCTATGTGTGTCCAAGTATCTGTGTATCTGTGTGTGTTAATCACCTGTCCATCATCCTGGGCGTGGTAAGGGGACCCCGGCTCTCCACCGACTACCTTTTCCCCGAGCAGGAAGCCTAGCCTGGTCATCAGAGCGTCAGCCGCCTCGTCTACTGAGGGCGGGGGTCCTAACTCCTCATTCTC
>NW_023339696.1:2382326-2382546 GCF_004916995.1 Morone saxatilis
CCTGGAGAGGGAGAGAGTGAAGAAAAGAGGAAGGGGTTTTTCATTAGTCTGAACAAACTGAACTGTAAAAAAACAGCTAGAGGAAACTGAGAGAGCAGTTTTAAATTGGAGCACGTACAAAATCTGAATTTTGCAATCAAAACTTGTTTTGTGCAATAACGTCTCACATTTTAAGACAGTTAGGTTTTATACATCGAGAGAATTTCTATAAAATCCAGAC
>NW_023339696.1:2382699-2382871 GCF_004916995.1 Morone saxatilis
CTTTTCTTTTCATTTTTTTTTTTAGCTCCCTGTAATTTTCTGTTCCCTCTCCATATTTACTTATCTCTCTCTCTGTTTTTCTTTTTTCCCTCCCTTGTCAATTAATCTGCCTTTCTTTCTTTCTTTCTTTCTTTCTTTCTTTCTTTCTTTCTTTCCTTGGCTAATACACCAC